>NW_027222242.1:0-15000 GCF_041296265.1 Equus caballus
GAGGGTGGATTTCTCAGTGTTGCTTTTTCCCCAGGTCTCCACGCCCTTGTGTTTTCCTTTTGCTTAACGATTGCCACCTGAGCTAGCCTCTGTTGCCCATCGTCGTCAGTTTCAGAGGGTACATTTCTCAGTGCTGCTTTTTCCCCAGGTCTCCACGCCCTTGTGTGTTTCTTTTGCTTAACGATTGCCACCTGAGCTAGCCTCTGTGGCCCATCTTTGTCAGTTTCAGAGGGTAGATTTCTCAGTCTTGCTCTTTCCCAAGTTCTGCACGCCCTTGTGTGTGGGTTTTTTTTTTTTTTTTTTTTGCTCAAATATTGAACCTAAGCTAGCATCTGTTGCCCTTCTTCGTCAGTTTCAGAGGGTGGATTTCTCCGTGTTGCTTTTTCCCCAGGTCTCCACGCCCTTGTGTGTTTCTTTTGCTTAACGATTGCCACCTGAGCTAGCCTCTGTGGCCCATTTTCGTCAGCTTCAGAGGGTGGATTTCTCAGTGTTGCTTTTTCCCCAGGTCTCCAAGTCCCTCAGTGTGTGTGTGTGAGTGTGTGTGTGTTTCTTTGCAAGATTGGCACTTGAGCTAACGTGTGTTGCCAGTCTTTGTCAGTCAGAGGCTAGATTTTTCAGTATCGCTCTTTCCCAAGGTCTCCACTCCCTTGCTCTTTCTTTCTTCCTACCTTTCTTTCTTTCTTTCTTTCTTTTTGGCTTAAATATTGTCACCTGAGCTAGGCTCTGTTGCCCTGCTTCTCCGTTTCAGCGGGTACCTTTTTTCAGGGTTGCTTTTTCACCGGGTCTCCTCGCCATTGTAGTTTTTTTATTTTATTTTATATTTTTGCTTAATGATTGCCACCTGAGGTAGCCTCTGTGGCCCATCTTCGTCAGTTTCAGAGTGTGGATTTCTCCGTGCTGCTTTTTCCCCAGGTCTCCACGCCCTTGTGTGTTTCTTTTGCTTAACGATTGCCACCTGAGCTAGTCTCTGTTGCCCATCTTTGTCAGTTTCAGAGGGTAGATTTCTCAGTCTTGCTCTTTCCCAAGTTCTGCACGCCCTTGTGTGTGTGTGTGTGTGTTTTTTTTTTTTTTTTTTTTGCTCAAATATTGAACCAAAGCTAGCATCTGTTGCCCATCTTCGGCAGTTTCAGAGGGTAGAATTCTCAGTGTTGCTTTTTCCCCAGGTCTCCACGCCCTTGTGTTTCCCTTTTGCTTAAAGATTGCCACCTGAGCTAGCCTCTGTTGCCCATCGTCGTCAGTTTCAGAGGGTACATTTCTCAGTGCTGCTTTTTCCCCAGGTCTCCACGCCCTTGTGTGTTTCTTTTGCTTAACGATTGCCACCTGAGCTAGCCTTTGTTGCGCTTCTTTCTCAGTTTCTGAGGGTGGATTTCTCCGTGTTGCTTTTTCCCCAGGTCTCCACGCACTTCCTTTTATTTTTCCTTAAAAATTGCCACCTGAGCTAGCCCGTGTTGCCCATGTTCGTCAGTTTGAGAGGGTGGATTTCTCAGTGTTGCTTTTTCCCCAGGTCTCCACGCCCTTGTGTGTTTCTTTTGCTTAACGATTGCCACCTGAGCTAGCCTCTGTGGCCCATCTTCGTCAGTTTCAGAGGGTAGATTTCTCAGTGCTGCTTTTTGCCCAGGTCTCCACGCCCCTGTGTGTTTCTTTTGCTTAACGATTGCCACCTGAGCTAGCCTCTGTTGCCCATGTTCGTCAGTTTCAGAGGGTGGATTTCTCCGTGCTGCTTTTTACCCGGGTCTCCACGCCCTTGTGTCTTTCTTTTCTGCTTAAAGGTTGCAACCTGAGCTAGGGTCTGTTGCCCATGTTCCTCAGTTTCAGAGGGTGGATTTCTCCGTGCTGCTTTTTACCCGGGTCTCCACGCCCTTGTGTGTTTCTTTTGCTTAACGATTGCCACCTGAGCTAGCCTCTGTGGCCCATTTTCGTCAGCTTCAGAGGGTGGATTTCTCAGTGTTGCTTTTTCCCCAGATCTCCACGTCCCTCAGTGTGTGTGTGTGTGAGTGTGTGTGTTTTCTTTGCAAGATTGGCACTTGAGCTAACGTGTGTTGCCAGTCTTTGTCAGTCAGAGGCTAGATTTTTCAGTATTGCTCTTTCCCAAGGTCTCCACTCCCTTGCTCTTTTCTTTCTTTCTTTCTTTCTTTCTTTCTTTCTTTCTTTCTTTCTTTCTTTCTCTTTTTGGCTTAAATATTGTCACCTGAGCGAGGCTCTGTTGCCCTGCTTCCTCCGTTTCAGAGGGTACCTTTTTCAGGGTTGCTTTTTCACCGGGTCTCCTCGCCATTGTAGTTTTGTATTTTATTTTATTTTTTTGCTTAATGATTGCCACCTGAGGTAGCCTCTGTTGCCCATTTTCGTCAGCTTCAGAGGGTGGATTTCTCAGTGTTGCTTTTTCCCCAGGTCTCCACGCCCTTGTGTTTTCCTTTTGCTTAACGATTGCCACCTGAGCTAGCCTCTGTTGCCCATCGTCGTCAGTTTCAGAGGGTACATTTCTCAGTGCTGCTTTTTCCCCAGGTCTCCACGCCCTTGTGTGTTTCTTTTGCTTAACGATTGCCACCTGAGCTAGCCTCTGTGGCCCATCTTTGTCAGTTTCAGAGGGTAGATTTCTCAGTCTTGCTCTTTCCCAAGTTCTGCACGCCCTTGTGTGTGGGTTTTTTTTTTTTTTTTTTTTTTGCTCAAATATTGAACCTAAGCTAGCATCTGTTGCCCTTCTTCGTCAGTTTCAGAGGGTGGATTTCTCCGTGTTGCTTTTTCCCCAGGTCTCCACGCCCTTGTGTGTTTCTTTTGCTTAACGATTGCCACCTGAGCTAGCCTCTGTGGCCCATTTTCGTCAGCTTCAGAGGGTGGATTTCTCAGTGTTGCTTTTTCCCCAGGTCTCCAAGTCCCTCAGTGTGTGTGTGTGTGAGTGTGTGTGTTTTCTTTGCAAGATTGGCACTTGAGCTAACGTGTGTTGCCAGTCTTTGTCAGTCAGAGGCTAGATTTTTCAGTATCGCTCTTTCCCAAGGTCTCCACTCCCTTGCTCTTTTCTTTCTTCCTACCTTTCTTTCTTTCTTTCTTTCTTTTTGGCTTAAATATTGTCACCTGAGCTAGGCTCTGTTGCCCTGCTTCCTCCGTTTCAGCGGGTACCTTTTTTCAGGGTTGCTTTTTCACCGGGTCTCCTCGCCATTGTAGTTTTTTTATTTTATTTTATATTTTTGCTTAATGATTGCCACCTGAGGTAGCCTCTGTGGCCCATCTTCGTCAGTTTCAGAGTGTGGATTTCTCCGTGCTGCTTTTTCCCCAGGTCTCCACGCCCTTGTGTGTTTCTTTTGCTTAACGATTGCCACCTGAGCTAGTCTCTGTTGCCCATCTTTGTCAGTTTCAGAGGGTAGATTTCTCAGTCTTGCTCTTTCCCAAGTTCTGCACGCCCTTGTGTGTGTGTGTGTGTGTGTGTTTTTTTTTTTTTTTTTTTTGCTCAAATATTGAACCAAAGCTAGCATCTGTTGCCCATCTTCGGCAGTTTCAGAGGGTAGAATTCTCAGTGTTGCTTTTTCCCCAGGTCTCCACGCCCTTGTGTTTCCCTTTTGCTTAAAGATTGCCACCTGAGCTAGCCTCTGTTGCCCATCGTCGTCAGTTTCAGAGGGTACATTTCTCAGTGCTGCTTTTTCCCCAGGTCTCCACGCCCTTGTGTGTTTCTTTTGCTTAACGATTGCCACCTGAGCTAGCCTTTGTTGCGCTTCTTTCTCAGTTTCTGAGGGTGGATTTCTCCGTGTTGCTTTTTCCCCAGGTCTCCACGCACTTCCTTTTATTTTTCCTTAAAAATTGCCACCTGAGCTAGCCCGTGTTGCCCATGTTCGTCAGTTTGAGAGGGTGGATTTCTCAGTGTTGCTTTTTCCCCAGGTCTCCACGCCCTTGTGTGTTTCTTTTGCTTAACGATTGCCACCTGAGCTAGCCTCTGTGGCCCATCTTCGTCAGTTTCAGAGGGTAGATTTCTCAGTGCTGCTTTTTGCCCAGGTCTCCACGCCCCTGTGTGTTTCTTTTGCTTAACGATTGCCACCTGAGCTAGCCTCTGTTGCCCATGTTCGTCAGTTTCAGAGGGTGGATTTCTCCGTGCTGCTTTTTACCCGGGTCTCCACGCCCTTGTGTCTTTCTTTTCTGCTTAAAGGTTGCAACCTGAGCTAGGGTCTGTTGCCCATGTTCCTCAGTTTCAGAGGGTGGATTTCTCCGTGCTGCTTTTTACCCGGGTCTCCACGCCCTTGTGTGTTTCTTTTGCTTAACGATTGCCACCTGAGCTAGCCTCTGTGGCCCATTTTCGTCAGCTTCAGAGGGTGGATTTCTCAGTGTTGCTTTTTCCCCAGATCTCCACGTCCCTCAGTGTGTGTGTGTGTGAGTGTGTGTGTTTTCTTTGCAAGATTGGCACTTGAGCTAACGTGTGTTGCCAGTCTTTGTCAGTCAGAGGCTAGATTTTTCAGTATTGCTCTTTCCCAAGGTCTCCACTCCCTTGCTCTTTTCTTTCTTTCTTTCTTTCTTTCTTTCTTTCTTTCTTTCTTTCTTTCTTTCTCTTTTTGGCTTAAATATTGTCACCTGAGCGAGGCTCTGTTGCCCTGCTTCCTCCGTTTCAGAGGGTACCTTTTTTCAGGGTTGCTTTTTCACCGGGTCTCCTCGCCATTGTAGTTTTGTATTTTATTTTATTTTTTTGCTTAATGATTGCCACCTGAGGTAGCCTCTGTTGCCCATTTTCGTCAGCTTCAGAGGGTGGATTTCTCAGTGTTGCTTTTTCCCCAGGTCTCCACGCCCTTGTGTTTTCCTTTTGCTTAACGATTGCCACCTGAGCTAGCCTCTGTTGCCCATCGTCGTCAGTTTCAGAGGGTACATTTCTCAGTGCTGCTTTTTCCCCAGGTCTCCACGCCCTTGTGTGTTTCTTTTGCTTAACGATTGCCACCTGAGCTAGCCTCTGTGGCCCATCTTTGTCAGTTTCAGAGGGTAGATTTCTCAGTCTTGCTCTTTCCCAAGTTCTGCACGCCCTTGTGTGTGGGTTTTTTTTTTTTTTTTTTTTTGCTCAAATATTGAACCTAAGCTAGCATCTGTTGCCCTTCTTCGTCAGTTTCAGAGGGTGGATTTCTCCGTGTTGCTTTTTCCCCAGGTCTCCACGCCCTTGTGTGTTTCTTTTGCTTAACGATTGCCACCTGAGCTAGCCTCTGTGGCCCATTTTCGTCAGCTTCAGAGGGTGGATTTCTCAGTGTTGCTTTTTCCCCAGGTCTCCAAGTCCCTCAGTGTGTGTGTGTGTGAGTGTGTGTGTTTTCTTTGCAAGATTGGCACTTGAGCTAACGTGTGTTGCCAGTCTTTGTCAGTCAGAGGCTAGATTTTTCAGTATCGCTCTTTCCCAAGGTCTCCACTCCCTTGCTCTTTTCTTTCTTCCTACCTTTCTTTCTTTCTTTCTTTCTTTTTGGCTTAAATATTGTCACCTGAGCTAGGCTCTGTTGCCCTGCTTCCTCCGTTTCAGCGGGTACCTTTTTTCAGGGTTGCTTTTTCACCGGGTCTCCTCGCCATTGTAGTTTTTTATTTTATTTTATATTTTTGCTTAATGATTGCCACCTGAGGTAGCCTCTGTGGCCCATCTTCGTCAGTTTCAGAGTGTGGATTTCTCCGTGCTGCTTTTTCCCCAGGTCTCCACGCCCTTGTGTGTTTCTTTTGCTTAACGATTGCCACCTGAGCTAGTCTCTGTTGCCCATCTTTGTCAGTTTCAGAGGGTAGATTTCTCAGTCTTGCTCTTTCCCAAGTTCTGCACGCCCTTGTGTGTGTGTGTGTGTGTTTTTTTTTTTTTTTTTTTTTGCTCAAATATTGAACCAAAGCTAGCATCTGTTGCCCATCTTCGGCAGTTTCAGAGGGTAGAATTCTCAGTGTTGCTTTTTCCCCAGGTCTCCACGCCCTTGTGTTTCCCTTTTGCTTAAAGATTGCCACCTGAGCTAGCCTCTGTTGCCCATCGTCGTCAGTTTCAGAGGGTACATTTCTCAGTGCTGCTTTTTCCCCAGGTCTCCACGCCCTTGTGTGTTTCTTTTGCTTAACGATTGCCACCTGAGCTAGCCTTTGTTGCGCTTCTTTCTCAGTTTCTGAGGGTGGATTTCTCCGTGTTGCTTTTTCCCCAGGTCTCCACGCACTTCCTTTTATTTTTCCTTAAAAATTGCCACCTGAGCTAGCCCGTGTTGCCCATGTTCGTCAGTTTGAGAGGGTGGATTTCTCAGTGTTGCTTTTTCCCCAGGTCTCCACGCCCTTGTGTGTTTCTTTTGCTTAACGATTGCCACCTGAGCTAGCCTCTGTGGCCCATCTTCGTCAGTTTCAGAGGGTAGATTTCTCAGTGCTGCTTTTTGCCCAGGTCTCCACGCCCCTGTGTGTTTCTTTTGCTTAACGATTGCCACCTGAGCTAGCCTCTGTTGCCCATGTTCGTCAGTTTCAGAGGGTGGATTTCTCCGTGCTGCTTTTTACCCGGGTCTCCACGCCCTTGTGTCTTTCTTTTCTGCTTAAAGGTTGCAACCTGAGCTAGGGTCTGTTGCCCATGTTCCTCAGTTTCAGAGGGTGGATTTCTCCGTGCTGCTTTTACCCGGGTCTCCACGCCCTTGTGTGTTTCTTTTGCTTAACGATTGCCACCTGAGCTAGCCTCTGTGGCCCATTTTCGTCAGCTTCAGAGGGTGGATTTCTCAGTGTTGCTTTTTCCCCAGATCTCCACGTCCCTCAGTGTGTGTGTGTGTGAGTGTGTGTGTTTTCTTTGCAAGATTGGCACTTGAGCTAACGTGTGTTGCCAGTCTTTGTCAGTCAGAGGCTAGATTTTTCAGTATTGCTCTTTCCCAAGGTCTCCACTCCCTTGCTCTTTTCTTTCTTTCTTTCTTTCTTTCTTTCTTTCTTTCTTTCTTTCTTTCTCTTTTTGGCTTAAATATTGTCACCTGAGCGAGGCTCTGTTGCCCTGCTTCCTCCGTTTCAGAGGGTACCTTTTTTCAGGGTTGCTTTTTCACCGGGTCTCCTCGCCATTGTAGTTTTGTATTTTATTTTATTTTTTTGCTTAATGATTGCCACCTGAGGTAGCCTCTGTTGCCCATTTTCGTCAGCTTCAGAGGGTGGATTTCTCAGTGTTGCTTTTTCCCCAGGTCTCCACGCCCTTGTGTTTTCCTTTTGCTTAACGATTGCCACCTGAGCTAGCCTCTGTTGCCCATCGTCGTCAGTTTCAGAGGGTACATTTCTCAGTGCTGCTTTTTCCCCAGGTCTCCACGCCCTTGTGTGTTTCTTTTGCTTAACGATTGCCACCTGAGCTAGCCTCTGTGGCCCATCTTTGTCAGTTTCAGAGGGTAGATTTCTCAGTCTTGCTCTTTCCCAAGTTCTGCACGCCCTTGTGTGTGGGTTTTTTTTTTTTTTTTTTTTTTGCTCAAATATTGAACCTAAGCTAGCATCTGTTGCCCTTCTTCGTCAGTTTCAGAGGGTGGATTTCTCCGTGTTGCTTTTTCCCCAGGTCTCCACGCCCTTGTGTGTTTCTTTTGCTTAACGATTGCCACCTGAGCTAGCCTCTGTGGCCCATTTTCGTCAGCTTCAGAGGGTGGATTTCTCAGTGTTGCTTTTTCCCCAGGTCTCCAAGTCCCTCAGTGTGTGTGTGTGTGAGTGTGTGTGTTTTCTTTGCAAGATTGGCACTTGAGCTAACGTGTGTTGCCAGTCTTTGTCAGTCAGAGGCTAGATTTTTCAGTATCGCTCTTTCCCAAGGTCTCCACTCCCTTGCTCTTTTCTTTCTTCCTACCTTTCTTTCTTTCTTTCTTTCTTTTTGGCTTAAATATTGTCACCTGAGCTAGGCTCTGTTGCCCTGCTTCCTCCGTTTCAGCGGGTACCTTTTTTCAGGGTTGCTTTTTCACCGGGTCTCCTCGCCATTGTAGTTTTTTTATTTTATTTTATATTTTTGCTTAATGATTGCCACCTGAGGTAGCCTCTGTGGCCCATCTTCGTCAGTTTCAGAGTGTGGATTTCTCCGTGCTGCTTTTTCCCCAGGTCTCCACGCCCTTGTGTGTTTCTTTTGCTTAACGATTGCCACCTGAGCTAGTCTCTGTTGCCCATCTTTGTCAGTTTCAGAGGGTAGATTTCTCAGTCTTGCTCTTTCCCAAGTTCTGCACGCCCTTGTGTGTGTGTGTGTGTGTGTGTTTTTTTTTTTTTTTTTTGCTCAAATATTGAACCAAAGCTAGCATCTGTTGCCCATCTTCGGCAGTTTCAGAGGGTAGAATTCTCAGTGTTGCTTTTTCCCCAGGTCTCCACGCCCTTGTGTTTCCCTTTTGCTTAAAGATTGCCACCTGAGCTAGCCTCTGTTGCCCATCGTCGTCAGTTTCAGAGGGTACATTTCTCAGTGCTGCTTTTTCCCCAGGTCTCCACGCCCTTGTGTGTTTCTTTTGCTTAACGATTGCCACCTGAGCTAGCCTTTGTTGCGCTTCTTTCTCAGTTTCTGAGGGTGGATTTCTCCGTGTTGCTTTTTCCCCAGGTCTCCACGCACTTCCTTTTATTTTTCCTTAAAAATTGCCACCTGAGCTAGCCCGTGTTGCCCATGTTCGTCAGTTTGAGAGGGTGGATTTCTCAGTGTTGCTTTTTCCCCAGGTCTCCACGCCCTTGTGTGTTTCTTTTGCTTAACGATTGCCACCTGAGCTAGCCTCTGTGGCCCATCTTCGTCAGTTTCAGAGGGTAGATTTCTCAGTGCTGCTTTTTGCCCAGGTCTCCACGCCCCTGTGTGTTTCTTTTGCTTAACGATTGCCACCTGAGCTAGCCTCTGTTGCCCATGTTCGTCAGTTTCAGAGGGTGGATTTCTCCGTGCTGCTTTTTACCCGGGTCTCCACGCCCTTGTGTCTTTCTTTTCTGCTTAAAGGTTGCAACCTGAGCTAGGGTCTGTTGCCCATGTTCCTCAGTTTCAGAGGGTGGATTTCTCCGTGCTGCTTTTTACCCGGGTCTCCACGCCCTTGTGTGTTTCTTTTGCTTAACGATTGCCACCTGAGCTAGCCTCTGTGGCCCATTTTCGTCAGCTTCAGAGGGTGGATTTCTCAGTGTTGCTTTTTCCCCAGATCTCCACGTCCCTCAGTGTGTGTGTGTGTGAGTGTGTGTGTTTTCTTTGCAAGATTGGCACTTGAGCTAACGTGTGTTGCCAGTCTTTGTCAGTCAGAGGCTAGATTTTTCAGTATTGCTCTTTCCCAAGGTCTCCACTCCCTTGCTCTTTTCTTTCTTTCTTTCTTTCTTTCTTCTTTCTTTCTTTCTTTCTTTTTGGCTTAAATATTGTCACCTGAGCTAGGCTCTGTTGCCCTGCTTCCTCCGTTTCAGCGGGTACCTTTTTTCAGGGTTGCTTTTTCACCGGGTCTCCTCGCCATTGTAGTTTTTTATTTTATTTTATTATTTTGCTTAATGATTGCCACCTGAGGTAGCCTCTGTTGCCCATTTTCGTCAGCTTCAGAGGGTGGATTTCTCAGTGTTGCTTTTTCCCCAGGTCTCCACGCCCTTGTGTTTTCCTTTTGCTTAACGATTGCCACCTGAGCTAGCCTCTGTTGCCCATGTTCATCAGTTTCAGAGGGTAGATTTCTCAGTGTTGCTTTTTCCCCAGGTCTCCACGCCCTTGTGTGTTTCTTTTGCTTAAAGATTGCCACCTGAGCTAGCCTCTGTTGCGCTTCTTTCTCAGTTTCAGAGGGTAGTTTTCTCAGTGTTGCTTTTTTCGCCAGCTCTCCACGCCCTGGTGTCTTTCTTTTCTGCTTAAAGGTTCCAACCTGAGCTAGCGTCTGTTGCCCATGTTCCTCAGTTTCAGAGGGTGGATTTCTCCGTGCTGCTTTTTACCCGGGTCTCCACGCCCTTGTGTGTTTCTTTTGCTTAACGATTGCCACCTGAGCTAGCCTCTGTTGCGCTTCTTTCTCAGTTTCTGAGGGTGGATTTCTCAGTGTTGCTTTTTCCCCAGGTCTCCACGCCCTTGTGTGTTTCTTTTGCTTAACGATTGCCGCCTGAGCTAGCCTCTGTGGCCCATTTTCGTCAGCTTCAGAGGGTGGATTTCTCAGTGTTGCTTTTTCCCCAGGTCTCCACGTCCCTCAGTGTGTGTGTGTGTGTGAGTGTGTGTGTTTTCTTTGCAAGATTGGCACTTGAGCTAACGTGTGTTGCCCATCTTTGTCAGTTTCAGAGGCTAGATTTTTCAGTATCGCTCTTTCCCAAGGTCTCCACTCCCTTGCTCTTTTCTTTGTTTCTTTGTTTCTTTGTTTCTTTCTTTTTGGCTTAAATATTGTCACCTGAGCTAGGCTCTGTTGCCCTGCTTCCTCCGTTTCAGAGGGTACCTTTTTTCAGGGTTGCTTTTTCACCGGGTCTCCTCGCCATTGTAGTTTTTTATTTTATTTATTTATTTTTTTGCTTAACGATTGCCACCTGAGCTAGCCTGTGTTGCCCATGTTCGTCAGTTTCAGAGGGTAGATTTCTCAGCGTTGCTTTTTCCCCAGGTCTCTACGCGCTTGTGTGTGTGTGTGTGTGTGTGTGTGTGTGTGTGTTCTGCTTAAAGATTGCCACCCGAGCTAGCCCCTGTTGCCCATCTTCGTCAGTTTCAGAGGGTAGATTTCTCAGTGTTGATTTTCCCCCAGTTCTCCACGCCCTCGTGCTTTTTTTTTTTTTTTTAATTTCCTTAAATGTCGGCACCTCAGCTAGCCTCTTTTTCCCATCTTCGTCCGTTTCAGCGGGTAGACTCTCCGCCTGCCTTCGACAGACCCTCTGCGCTTGAAAGCTTTCCTCCTCCCGTCATCACGGTCCTTCTCGGATGACGTGCCTGGTTTCGGTTTGACCGTCCCCGCCCGCCCTGATTTTCTAAGTCCTCCCGGGAGCCCCGGGGGCGCTCCGGCCGCTCCGGGAAGCGGCGGCCTCCCGGCCGCACCGGCTCAGCCCGGCCCGGGCCGACCCCTGGCCTCTCTGGGGGAACTCTCCCCGTCCCCTTCCCGGTGAGCGCCCGAGAAACCTTTTCCGGGTCCCCCTCCTGCGGCTGGGGCTGCGCCTTGGCGGCCGGGAGCCCGCGGGCGGACGCCCCGGGGCCGAGCTGGGCCGGGAGGCTGGGTCCGAGGGGGCGCCGGGACGGGATCTGGCGGCCCGGCGGCCCGGCTGTGCTCCCCGGCGGGCCCGCGCTCCGGCTCCGTCCCGCTGAGGCGGTCGCCGGTCGCCGGGTGCCACCTGGCGGCCGCTTTTATATCGTCTCTTTCCTCCGGAGCTCCGGCGACGCGGGCCAAGGGACGGGACTCGGCCGCGGTGACCGAGGCAGAGTCCCGGGAGGCCGGCGTCGCTGGCGGGATCTGGCCCGGTGGCGCCGGTGCGTGAGCGCGACGCCCGCTCGCCGGAGATTGGAGGTGCAGGCTACTGAGGGAGGTGGCTGTCGCCGCGCCGCCCGGTGCCGGCCGGGGTGTGGGGCCTCCCGGACGGGTCGACCAGCAGCCGCCGGTGCCCCTCCGTCCCCGGGAGGGGGTGGGGGGCCACCGCGGGGGAACGGGCGAGGGAACTCGTCCCGTGCCCGGCCGTCGTCCTGAGGGCGGCCCGGTGGTCGGGCCTTCCGCGTCGCCGATCCCCTTTCCGCGCCCCGCTCCGGAGGTGGGGGACCGGCCGGGGCCTTGCGGGGGAGGCCCGTGGAGGGCGCGACGGGCTCGGCCGCCGGGCTGGCCTTTTCCCCACTGGTCTTCCGAGTCGACCGGCTCTGGCGGTGGGGACCGGGCCCGGTCCTCGGATGCCTCCTCCTCCGTGGCAGTTTTTTGTCCAAGTCCCGCCCTGGAGAAGAGCGTGGACCGGCCCCGGGAGCCCTCGAGGGCGGGCCGGGGAGGGCGTCCCCGGCCGGGACGCGTGCCCGGGGTGGGTCCGGGCCGTCGGACCGGACTTCTCTCTCCGAGTTTCGCGGGTCGCGTCTTTGTCCGGAGGTGGGAGGGGGCCGGCTCGAGGCGTAGGTGGAGCCCCGGCTGAGGGACGGGAGCCACGGTCCCGCCCCGGGCCCGGTCGCCGGAGGCTCCTCCGTGGAATTCTTTTCTAAGTCCTGACCCGGCGACTCAGAGGGAGGGACCGACCGGTCCCGGCCCGCGCGGGCGGCCCGGGGAGGCTGTCCCCGGCTCCCCCTGCCGCCACGCTTCTGGGGTCGACCAGATGGCCCCGGGAGCTCCGGGCCTGGTGGCGATGGGGTCGTGCTTGGGGTCTGGTGGCCGTGGCCGTGATCCAGGGGTTCCCCTCGTGATCCGTGGGTGGGCCCCGTCTCCGGGCGCGGCGATTCTTGCCCCTGAATGGGTGGTTTTGTGCCGCCAGATAAGTGCTGACACGCTCTGCTCGGGTGACAGTCGCCCGAGAGCTTCCGGGTGCCTGGATGCGTGTGCGGGGAGGTCTCCGGGCTCTGGCCGAGAACCGGACGCCCGTTTCCACCCCCGCCGCTTGAGCCGCCCGCTGGGGCCTGCGCGCCGGCTCTTGTGCGTTCCAGGCGTCCCCGCGACCGTGGTGCCACCTCCGGTCTCTGGTACCCGAGGGCGGCGGGGTTAGGGGCGCGGGGTCCTCTACCACGTGCACTCCCTGCTGCCGGCACCCGGGTGCGGTCGCGACTTACCCCGTCCCGCCGGCTCCGTGCCAGTGCGTGTCAGGCGTTCTCGTCCTGGGGTCGTCGCCCGCGCTTGCTAGAGGAGGAGGGGGGCCGGTGAGGCTGAAGCAGGCTCCTCCGCTCGCTGTCCTCGCCGGCCTTCCCTTGCTCGGGGATCCCTCGCGTTATGCTGCTGATCGATGTGGTGATGCTGTGCTCTCCCGGGCCGGGCCTAAGCCGTGCCAGACGAGGGACGGACGTTCATGGCGAACGGGACCGCTCTTCTCGCTCTGCCCGCGGGCCCCCTCGCCCGTTCTCCCCCGCTGCGAGTGGCGTGTGGGAGGTGGCAGGGGTGCGGAATCCGGCCCGACCTCGCTCCCCCGCCCCGTGCCTTGTGGCGTGGGCGGGTGTCGGGGTCTCCGTGACGCGGCGGATGCTCCGCCTGTGCCTCTTGGCTGTGTCTCGCGGGCGGCCCTCCCCACGGTGGGGCGGGCCGTGTTGCCGCCGCGCCGCGCGCCTTCTTGGACGCGTGAGCGCGCTCCCCCGGCCGTTGGCGGTGCCCCTGGAGTGTTCCAGGTCGTCCCTCAGGCGCCTGAGGCCGATTGGCGGTGTCGTTCCCTGTTCCCGTCGCCCTCCTCAGGTGACCGCTGCGCTGGTGTGTCTGAGAAGCGGGGGGTCGAGTCGGTAAGGGAGGCGTGCCCGTCCCCCTCGGGGGGGACGGGTGCCTCGTCGCCCCCCCCCACGGCGTGCCGTGTGGGGGCGGGCAGGCTCGGGCGCGTGCCCGCGTGTTCCCCTTGCTGGGGTTTCCACGCGGGTGTGGGAGTGATCGTGGCGGGCCGAGCCAGCGGCGTGATGCTGGCTCTTTGGTTGGGAGGTGCTGTTTGATCGGCACCTCCGTCCCAGTCTCTGCCTCCCTTGGTCTCGGCCTGAGGGGAGGCACTGACTTGGGAGCCGCACAGGGGCCTTTTAGATCCCTAGCTAAGCCCAGTGTGGCCGGAGATGGCGAGCCCGGGGCAGCGCGGGCTCGCGGCCCTGACCACGGACGCTCCGACTTGCTCTAGGCCTTACCTCTACCGCAGACCCCTCCTGCGTTGTGTGGCCATGGTGTCTGTAAGCGCCTTGGTGGGCCCGATGGCGGACGATGGGCGGGGGCGACACGCCCTCGGTGAGAAAGCCTTCTCTAGCGATCCGAGAGGGTGCCTTGGGGTACCGGACCCCCCAGCCGCCGCCCCTCCTCTGCGCGTAGTAGCCACGGACGCCACCACCGTGGCGCGTGGGCAGAGCCGCTCTTTGCCTACCGCGGCCGGCGCCTCCCCCCTCCGAGTCGGGGGAGGGTCACGCCCGGCCGGGCCGTCGTTGGGCGCGGGGCCGCGCGTTGTGCGCGAGCGTGCGCGTGGTTCTCCCGTCGCGTGCTGGGGTGGGGAGAGGGCCCGGCCCTGTCCGGGCTCCGCCCCGCCGCGAGCGGCTGGCTCTCCGCTCGCTCCCGTCCCGAGCCGCAGCCGGTGGTGGCGTGCGGGCATGGGTGGGGGCCGCCGCCGCTCTCGGGCGCGTTCCCTCGGGACGTGGGTCCCGGAGCAGACCAGACAGGCAGACGGGTGGCTGGGTGGACGGGGCGGCCCCCGGCGGCGGGGGCGCCTCACGTAGGCCCCGGCGGTGGGGCCGGGCCCGCGGGAGGCCGAAGGGTGGCTGAGGCCGGCCGGCGTCCCAGGCGTCGTGGGACCGCCCTCGCGTGTCGTTGGCGGTGGGATCCCGCGTGTGTTTTCCTGGTGGCCCGTCCGCGCCCGAGGCCGTCCCCGGGAGCCTTCCCGCGAGCCCGCGCTCCCTCCGTCGAGGCGCGCGCCGCGCTCCCCGTTGCCGCCGGTGCTCCCCCGCCCGGGCAGACGCCTGGCCGCGCCGCCCACCGGCCGGGACCGAAATGGGCCTCGCCGCGCGGGTGTCGCCTCCGGCCACCGAGGCCGGTGGTGGCCCCGGGCGAAGTGCCCTCGGCTCCGGTTGGGTGGCGCCCGTGCGCCAGGCGCCCGGCGTGGGACGCCGGCGCCGTGTGCGGGAGAGCCCTGGCCGTGGAGGTGGGTGGTGGGGCCGAGCCCCCGTGAGCTGCGCGCGGGGCGACGGGGCCAGTCGCCGTTCCGGGCGCTGCGGGACCGCCCCTGGTGCTGGAGGCCCCTGGCGGTGAGACCCCGTGTGTGCTCCGGCGGCCGACTTGCCTCGGGAGGCTCTGTCTTCCCTCCTTCGCCCCGAGCGCGTCTCTCGGCGGGCCGCGGCCCTTCCTCCACCGCCACCGCCTCTCCGGCGCCTCGGCCCTCGCCGCCGTCGGCCTTCTCCCGAGCCCTTCCCCGTCGTCGCCTGTTCTGGCTGCCCGACCGGGGCCCCGCCCCGAGCGCGACTCGCTTCCCGGGGCCGCTGCGGCCTCCTCCGTGTCCGCCGCCGCTGCCCGCGCGACGGCGACGTTGCGTGCGGGCGGGGGACCGTCCCCC
>NW_027222242.1:17500-20384 GCF_041296265.1 Equus caballus
CGCCTCGGGCCCGGGTCGGCGGTGGTCCGGAGGGAGTGGGCTCGATGTCGGCGAGCCCACGAGCCCCTTCCGGCCTCCGTCCGCCCGGCGTTCCGAGGCCGCCGCGTCCTCCGCGCCGCCGCCCCCGGCGCGTCCGTCCCCGCGCCCTCCGGTCTCCCGGGAGGCGGGCCGGAGTTTGTCGCGCCGCGCCTCCGTCTCCGGCGCCGTCCGTCCCCCGCTCTCGCGGGCGGCGGCGCCCTCGGCGCGTCTCGGGAAGGGCGGCGTGGTGGCGCGAGCCCCCGCGGAGTCCCCGGGGTCAGGTCCCCCGGGGGCCTCGGAGCCTCGGCTCACGCGGGGTGCCCGCCGCCCGCCGCCTCCCGTCGCCCGCCCTGGGCCGTTCCCCGGCCGTCGGCGTCGTCGTCCGTCCGATGGTGCCTCCGCGTCTCTGCCCGCCCTCGGCGCCCCGGGCGCCCGCGTCCGGCCGGCCACGTCCGCCCACCCCCCTCGCCCTGCCCGCTCGCTCCCCGCTTCCCGCCGCAGCCCCTCGCCCTCCGTGGCGAGAGGGGCCTGGGACGCGGGTGCGGGGAGGGTCCCCGGGGGGGAAAGTCGGGTCGGGTCTGGTGGCGTGCGTCGGACGCGAGGGGGCCCGCCCGGCGTCGAGGGGGCCGTGGGCGCAGTGGGGTCGTCGGTCGGCGGCGCCCGGCGGCGGGGTTCGGTCACGGGCGGGCAGCGCCGAGGCCTGCGTCCGTCCCGGGGGGGCCGCGGGCGGCGCGGGCGGCGTCGCGGCGGGGCCCCCGCGGCACTACCCGCTCCGCCTCGTCCGTTTCTTTGGCTTCCCCCCCATCCAGGTACCTAGCGCGTCCCGGCGCGGAGGTTTAAAGACCCCTGGGGGGCCTCGCCCGTCCGCCTTGGGTCGGGGCGGTCGGGCCCGCGGGGAGTCGGGAGGCCTGGCCCTTCTCCCCCAGACTCCGCCTCGCCGGGCCGGGGGGCGCCGCGCCGCCGTCGCGGCGGCCGTCGGGAGGGGGCGTCCCCGGCGGCCGTCGTGTCGTCGCGTGCGCGTGCGCGCCCCGCGTCCTCGGGCGAGGCGGGAGCCCCCGGGCGCCTGTGGGGTGTCCGAGCACGGCCCCGCGGGGCCCGTGCCGGACGCCCCGTCGTCCAACCTTCCGACCTCACGGAGTCTGGTCTCGTTGTGTCTTCCTGGCCGGCCGGAGGCACCCTCCGGGGATGTGCCGTGCCAGGGGCGGGCTCTCCCCCCGCCCTGCGGGGGGACCCGCCGTTCAAACTCGTACGACTCTTAGCGGTGGATCACTCGGCTCGTGCGTCGATGAAGAACGCAGCTAGCTGCGAGAATTAATGTGAATTGCAGGACACATTGATCATCGACACTTCGAACGCACTTGCGGCCCCGGGTTCCTCCCGGGGCTACGCCTGTCTGAGCGTCGCTTGACGATCAATCGCCCCCGGGGTGGGTGTCGCCTGCCCCGGGGTGCGCGGCTGGGGGTCTCTCGCAGGGCCCGCCCCGGGCCCTCCGTCCCCCTAAGTGCAGACGCGGTGCCCCTCCTCCGCCCCGCGCGGCCGCCCCTCCTCCCACGCGCCCCGGCGCCCGGTCGTCGGAGGCGCGTGGGGGTCGGTGGCGGCGGCGCCGCGGGGTCCCGGGGTGGGGGCCGCCGCCCGCGAGTCGAGGGAGAGGCAGACGCGAGAGCTCGCGCCGAGGTGCCCGTGGCCGCCACGGTGCCTTCGGGGGCTCCTCGCGCCGCACGCGGCCTCGGGGTGGCCGGGGCGGGGACGAGACGGGTCCCGCGGCGCGCGGTCGGGGCCGCCGTGTTCGGGGGGCCCGCGTCCGGGCCGCCTGTCCGGTCGCCGCTCGCCCCCGTCGGCGGTCTGTCCCGGTGCGTCCGGCCGGCCCCTCGCCGGTCCCCGGCGCGCCCGGGTCCCGGACCGTGACCCCTCCCCGGCCTCGCCCCGTCGGGGTGGCTCGCGCCGAGGCCGAGTCGCGTGCGCGGGGGCCGCGCCCCGGGGACGCGTGCCCCGGCGGTGACCCGCGGGACGCCGCGGCGTCGTCCGCCGCCGCGCGCCCTCCCCCGGGTCGCGGCCGCGCCGCGCTGCGTGCCCCGAGCCCCGGGCGGGCGGGCGGGCGCCGCGTCCGCCGCCCGACGGGCCGTGGCGGCTCGCGGCGGAGGGGCGGGTGTCGGGAGGCGGTGGGACGCGCGCGGGAGGTCGGCGGTCGGGGGCGACCGCCGGCCCCGCCGCGCCCGCCGCCGCCCCTCCGCGCTCTCCTCCCCCGCGTCGCCGCGACGCGTCCGCCGTGCGCGTGGCGGCGTCCCGCTCCGCCCCCCTCCTCCCCGGCGGGGCCCCTCGCCCGTGCCGCCGGCTCGTGCCCCCGTCCGCCCGCCCGCGTCCCTCCGCCCGCCCGCCCGCCCGCCCTCCTTCGGGGGTCGGTCGTGGCGGGGGGCGGGGCGGAAGGCCGGGCGGACGTCGGCCGTGGCCTCGCGCGCCCGGGGTCCTCCTCCGCGGCGTTCGTCTCTCCGTCGCTCCCCCGCCTCGCTCGCGGGCTTCCCGCGCGCGGCGGCCGCCGCCGCGCCCTCCGAGACGCGACCTCAGATCAGACGTGGCGACCCGCTGAATTTAAGCATATTAGTCAGCGGAGGAAAAGAAACTAACCAGGATTCCCTCAGTAACGGCGAGTGAACAGGGAAGAGCCCAGCGCCGAATCCCCGCCCCGCGGTGGGGCGCGGGAAATGTGGCGTACGGAAGGCCCACTCCCCGGCGCCGCTCGTGGGGGGCCCAAGTCCTTCTGATCGAGGCCCAGCCCGTGGACGGTGTGAGGCCGGTAGCGGCCCCCGGCGCGCCGGGTCCGGGCCTTCCCGGAGTCGGGTTGCTTGGGAATGCAGCCCAAAGCGGGTGG
>NW_027222243.1:0-7500 GCF_041296265.1 Equus caballus
GCCTCTGTGGCCCATTTTCGTCAGCTTCAGAGGGTGGATTTCTCAGTGTTGCTTTTTCCCCAGATCTCCACGTCCTCAGTGTGTGTGTGTGTGAGTGTGTGTGTTTTCTTTGCAAGATTGGCACTTGAGCTAACGTGTGTTTGCCAGTCTTTGTCAGTCAGAGGCTAGATTTTTCAGTATTGCTCTTTCCAAGGTCTCCACTCCCTTGCTCTTTTCTTCTTTCTTTCTTTCTTTCTTTCTTTCTTTCTTCTTTCTTTCTTTCTTTCTCTTTTTGGCTTAAATATTGTCACCTGAGCGAGGCTCTGTTGCCCTGCTTCCTCCGTTTCAGAGGGTACCTTTTTTCAGGGTTGCTTTTTCACCGGGTCTCCTCGCCATTGTAGTTTTGTATTTATTTTATTTTTTTGCTTAATGATTGCCACCTGAGGTAGCCTCTGTTGCCCATTTTCGTCAGCTTCAGAGGGTGGATTTCTCAGTGTTGCTTTTTCCCCAGGTCTCCACGCCCTTGTGTTTTCCTTTTGCTTAACGATTGCCACCTGAGCTAGCCTCTGTTGCCCATCGTCGTCAGTTTCAGAGGGTACATTTCTCAGTGCTGCTTTTTCCCCAGGTCTCCACGCCCTTGTGTGTTTCTTTTGCTTAACGATTGCCACCTGAGCTAGCCTCTGTGGCCCATCTTTGTCAGTTTCAGAGGGTAGATTTCTCAGTCTTGCTCTTTCCCAAGTTCTGCACGCCCTTGTGTGTGGGTTTTTTTTTTGTTTTTTTTTTTTTTTTGCCTCAAATATTGAACCTAAGCTAGCATCTGTTGCCCTTCTTCGTCAGTTTCAGAGGGTGGATTTCTCCGTGTTGCTTTTTCCCCAGGTCTCCACGCCCTTGTGTGTTTCTTTTGCTTAACGATTGCCACCTGAGCTAGCCTCTGTGGCCCATTTTCGTCAGCTTCAGAGGGTGGATTTCTCAGTGTTGCTTTTTCCCCAGGTCTCCAAGTCCCTCAGTGTGTGTGTGTGTGAGTGTGTGTGTTTTCTTTGCAAGATTGGCACTTGAGCTAACGTGTGTTGCCAGTCTTTGTCAGTCAGAGGCTAGATTTTTCAGTATCGCTCTTTCCCAAGGTCTCCACTCCCTTGCTCTTTCTTTCTTCCTACCTTTCTTTCTTTCTTTCTTTCTTTTTGGCTTAAATATTGTCACCTGAGCTTAGGCTCTGTTGCCCTGCTTCCTCCGTTTCAGCGGGTACCTTTTTTCAGGGTGCTTTTTCACCGGGTCTCCTCGCCATTGTAGTTTTTTTATTTTATTTTATATTTTTGCTTAATGATTGCCACCTGAGGTAGCCTCTGTGGCCCATCTTCGTCAGTTTCAGAGTGTGGATTTCTCCGTGCTGCTTTTTCCCAGGTCTCCACGCCCTTGTGTGTTTCTTTTGCTTAACGATTGCCACCTGAGCTAGTCTCTGTTGCCCATCTTTGTCAGTTTCAGAGGGTAGATTTCTCAGTCTTGCTCTTTCCCAAGTTCTGCACGCCCTTGTGTGTGTGTGTGTGTGTGTGTTTTTTTTTTTTTTTTTTTTGCTCAAATATTGAACCAAAGCTAGCATCTGTTGCCCATCTTCGGCAGTTTCAGAGGGTAGAATTCTCAGTGTTGCTTTTTCCCCAGGTCTCCACGCCTTGTGTTTCCCTTTTGCTTAAAGATTGCCACCTGAGCTAGCCTCTGTTGCCCATCGTCGTCAGTTTCAGAGGGTACATTTCTCAGTGCTGCTTTTTCCCCAGGTCTCACGCCCTTGTGTGTTTCTTTTGCTTAACGATTGCCACCTGAGCTAGCCTTTGTTGCGCTTTTCCTTTCTCAGTTCTGAGGGTGGATTTCTCCGTGGTTGCTTTTTCCCCAGGTCTCCACGCACTTCCTTTTATTTTTTCCTTAAAAATTGCACCTGAGCTAGCCCGTGTTGCCCATGTTCGTCAGTTTGAGAGGGTGGATTTCTCAGTGTTGCTTTTTCCCCAGGTCTCCACGCCCTTGTGTGTTTCTTTTGCTTAACGATTGCCACCTGAGCTAGCCTCTGTGGCCCATCTTCGTCAGTTTCAGAGGGTACATTTCTCAGTGCTGCTTTTTCCCCAGGTCTCCACGCCCTGTGTGTTTCTTTTGCTTAACGATTGCCACCTGAGCTAGCCTCTGTTGCCCATGTTCGTCAGTTTCAGAGGGTGGATTTCTCCGTGCTGCTTTTTACCCGGGTCTCCACGCCCTTGTGTCTTTCTTTTCTGCTTAAAGGTTGCAACCTGAGCTAGGTGTCTGTTGCCCATGTTCCTCAGTTTCAGAGGGTGGATTTCTCCGTGCTGCTTTTTACCCGGGTCTCCACGCCCTTGTGTGTTTCTTTTGCTTAACGATTGCCACCTGAGCTAGCCTCTGTGGCCCATTTCGTCAGCTTCAGAGGGTGGATTTCTCAGTGTTGCTTTTCCCCAGATCTCCACGTCCCTCAGTGTGGTGTGTGTGTGAGTGTGTGTGTTTTCTTTGCAAGATTGGCACTTGAGCTAACGTGTGTTGCCAGTCTTTGTCAGTCAGAGGCTAGATTTTTTCAGTATTGCTCTTTCCCAAGGTCTCCACTCCCTTGCTCTTTTCTTTCTTTCTTTCTTTCTTTCTTTCTTTCTTTCTTTCTTTCTTTTTGGCTTAATATTGTCACCTGAGCTAGGCTCTGTTGCCCTGCTTCCTCCGTTTCAGCGGGGTACCTTTTTTCAGGGTTGCTTTTTCACCGGGTCTCCTCGCCATTGTAGTTTTTTATTTTATTTTATTATTTTGCTTAATGATTGCCACCTGAGGTAGCCTCTGTTGCCCATTTTCGTCAGCTTCAGAGGGTGGATTTCTCAGTGTTGCTTTTTCCCCAGGTCTCCACGCCCTTGTGTTTTCCTTTTGCTTAACGATTGCCACTGAGCTAGCCTCTGTTGCCCATGTTCATCAGTTTCAGAGGGTAGATTTCTCAGTGTTGCTTTTTCCCCAGGTCTCCACGCCCTTGTGTGTTTCTTTTGCTTAAAGATTGCCACCTGAGCTAGCCTCTGTTGCGCTTCTTTCTCAGTTTCAGAGGGTAGTTTTCTCAGTGTTGCTTTTTTCGCCAGCTCTCCACGCCCTGGTGTCTTTCTTTTCTGCTTAAAGGTTCCAACCTGAGCTAGCGTCTGTTGCCCATGTTCCTCAGTTTCAGAGGGTGGATTTCTCCGTGCTGCTTTTTACCGGGTCTCCACGCCCTTGTGTGTTTCTTTTGCTTAACGATTGCCACCTGAGCTAGCCTCTGTTGCGCTTCTTTCTCAGTTTCTGAGGGTGGATTTCTCAGTGTTGCTTTTTCCCCAGGTCTCCACGCCCTTGTGTGTTTCTTTTGCTTAACGATTGCCGCCTGAGCTAGCCTCTGTGGCCCATTTTCGTCAGCTTCAGAGGGTGGATTTCTCAGTGTTGCTTTTTCCCCAGGTCTCCACGTCCCTCAGTGTGTGTGTGTGTGTGAGTGTGTGTGTTTTCTTTGCAAGATTGGCACTTGAGCTAACGTGTGTTGCCCATCTTTGTCAGTTTCAGAGGCTAGATTTTTCAGTATCGCTCTTTCCCAAGGTCTCCACTCCCTTGCTCTTTTCTTTGTTTCTTTGTTTCTTTGTTTCTTTCTTTTTGGCTTAAATATTGTCACCTGAGCTAGGCTCTGTTGCCCTGCTTCCTCCGTTTCAGAGGGTACCTTTTTTCAGGGTTGCTTTTTCACCGGGTCTCCTCGCCATTGTAGTTTTTTATTTTATTTATTTATTTTTTTGCTTAACGATTGCCACCTGAGCTAGCCTGTGTTGCCCATGTTCGTCAGTTTCAGAGGGTAGATTTCTCAGCGTTGCTTTTTCCCCAGGTCTCTACGCGCTTGTGTGTGTGTGTGTGTGTGTGTGTGTGTGTGTGTTCTGCTTAAAGATTGCCACCCGAGCTAGCCCCTGTTGCCCATCTTCGTCAGTTTCAGAGGGTAGATTTCTCAGTGTTGATTTTCCCCCAGTTCTCCACGCCCTCGTGCTTTTTTTTTTTTTTTTAATTTCCTTAAATGTCGGCACCTCAGCTAGCCTCTTTTTCCCATCTTCGTCCGTTTCAGCGGGTAGACTCTCCGCCTGCCTTCGACAGACCCTCTGCGCTTGAAAGCTTTCCTCCTCCCGTCATCACGGTCCTTCTCGGATGACGTGCCTGGTTTCGGTTTGACCGTCCCCGCCCGCCCTGATTTTCTAAGTCCTCCCGGGAGCCCCGGGGGCGCTCCGGCCGCTCCGGGAAGCGGCGGCCTCCCGGCCGCACCGGCTCAGCCCGGCCCGGGCCGACCCCTGGCCTCTCTGGGGGAACTCTCCCCGTCCCCTTCCCGGTGAGCGCCCGAGAAACCTTTTCCGGGTCCCCCTCCTGCGGCTGGGGCTGCGCCTTGGCGGCCGGGAGCCCGCGGGCGGACGCCCCGGGGCCGAGCTGGGCCGGGAGGCTGGGTCCGAGGGGGCGCCGGGACGGGATCTGGCGGCCCGGCGGCCCGGCTGTGCTCCCCGGCGGGCCCGCGCTCCGGCTCCGTCCCGCTGAGGCGGTCGCCGGTCGCCGGGTGCCACCTGGCGGCCGCTTTTATATCGTCTCTTTCCTCCGGAGCTCCGGCGACGCGGGCCAAGGGACGGGACTCGGCCGCGGTGACCGAGGCAGAGTCCCGGGAGGCCGGCGTCGCTGGCGGGATCTGGCCCGGTGGCGCCGGTGCGTGAGCGCGACGCCCGCTCGCCGGAGATTGGAGGTGCAGGCTACTGAGGGAGGTGGCTGTCGCCGCGCCGCCCGGTGCCGGCCGGGGTGTGGGGCCTCCCGGACGGGTCGACCAGCAGCCGCCGGTGCCCCTCCGTCCCCGGGAGGGGGTGGGGGGCCACCGCGGGGGAACGGGCGAGGGAACTCGTCCCGTGCCCGGCCGTCGTCCTGAGGGCGGCCCGGTGGTCGGGCCTTCCGCGTCGCCGATCCCCTTTCCGCGCCCCGCTCCGGAGGTGGGGGACCGGCCGGGGCCTTGCGGGGGAGGCCCGTGGAGGGCGCGACGGGCTCGGCCGCCGGGCTGGCCTTTTCCCCACTGGTCTTCCGAGTCGACCGGCTCTGGCGGTGGGGACCGGGCCCGGTCCTCGGATGCCTCCTCCTCCGTGGCAGTTTTTTGTCCAAGTCCCGCCCTGGAGAAGAGCGTGGACCGGCCCCGGGAGCCCTCGAGGGCGGGCCGGGGAGGGCGTCCCCGGCCGGGACGCGTGCCCGGGGTGGGTCCGGGCCGTCGGACCGGACTTCTCTCTCCGAGTTTCGCGGGTCGCGTCTTTGTCCGGAGGTGGGAGGGGGCCGGCTCGAGGCGTAGGTGGAGCCCCGGCTGAGGGACGGGAGCCACGGTCCCGCCCCGGGCCCGGTCGCCGGAGGCTCCTCCGTGGAATTCTTTTCTAAGTCCTGACCCGGCGACTCAGAGGGAGGGACCGACCGGTCCCGGCCCGCGCGGGCGGCCCGGGGAGGCTGTCCCCGGCTCCCCCTGCCGCCACGCTTCTGGGGTCGACCAGATGGCCCCGGGAGCTCCGGGCCTGGTGGCGATGGGGTCGTGCTTGGGGTCTGGTGGCCGTGGCCGTGATCCAGGGGTTCCCCTCGTGATCCGTGGGTGGGCCCCGTCTCCGGGCGCGGCGATTCTTGCCCCTGAATGGGTGGTTTTGTGCCGCCAGATAAGTGCTGACACGCTCTGCTCGGGTGACAGTCGCCCGAGAGCTTCCGGGTGCCTGGATGCGTGTGCGGGGAGGTCTCCGGGCTCTGGCCGAGAACCGGACGCCCGTTTCCACCCCCGCCGCTTGAGCCGCCCGCTGGGGCCTGCGCGCCGGCTCTTGTGCGTTCCAGGCGTCCCCGCGACCGTGGTGCCACCTCCGGTCTCTGGTACCCGAGGGCGGCGGGGTTAGGGGCGCGGGGTCCTCTACCACGTGCACTCCCTGCTGCCGGCACCCGGGTGCGGTCGCGACTTACCCCGTCCCGCCGGCTCCGTGCCAGTGCGTGTCAGGCGTTCTCGTCCTGGGGTCGTCGCCCGCGCTTGCTAGAGGAGGAGGGGGGCCGGTGAGGCTGAAGCAGGCTCCTCCGCTCGCTGTCCTCGCCGGCCTTCCCTTGCTCGGGGATCCCTCGCGTTATGCTGCTGATCGATGTGGTGATGCTGTGCTCTCCCGGGCCGGGCCTAAGCCGTGCCAGACGAGGGACGGACGTTCATGGCGAACGGGACCGCTCTTCTCGCTCTGCCCGCGGGCCCCCTCGCCCGTTCTCCCCCGCTGCGAGTGGCGTGTGGGAGGTGGCAGGGGTGCGGAATCCGGCCCGACCTCGCTCCCCCGCCCCGTGCCTTGTGGCGTGGGCGGTGTCGGGGTCTCCGTGACGCGGCGGATGCTCCGCCTGTGCCTCTTGGCTGTGTCTCGCGGGCGGCCCTCCCCACGGTGGGGCGGGCCGTGTTGCCGCCGCGCCGCGCGCCTTCTTGGACGCGTGAGCGCGCTCCCCCGGCCGTTGGCGGTGCCCCTGGAGTGTTCCAGGTCGTCCCTCAGGCGCCTGAGGCCGATTGGCGGTGTCGTTCCCTGTTCCCGTCGCCCTCCTCAGGTGACCGCTGCGCTGGTGTGTCTGAGAAGCGGGGGGGTCGAGTCGGTAAGGGAGGCGTGCCCGTCCCCCTCGGGGGGGACGGGTGCCTCGTCGCCCCCCCCCACGGCGTGCCGTGTGGGGGCGGGCAGGCTCGGGCGCGTGCCCGCGTGTTCCCCTTGCTGGGGTTTCCACGCGGGTGTGGGAGTGATCGTGGCGGGCCGAGCCAGCGGCGTGATGCTGGCTCTTTGGTTGGGAGGTGCTGTTTGATCGGCACCTCCGTCCCAGTCTCTGCCTCCCTTGGTCTCGGCCTGAGGGGAGGCACTGACTTGGGAGCCGCACAGGGGCCTTTTAGATCCCTAGCTAAGCCCAGTGTGGCCGGAGATGGCGAGCCCGGGGCAGCGCGGGCTCGCGGCCCTGACCACGGACGCTCCGACTTGCTCTAGGCCTTACCTCTACCGCAGACCCCTCCTGCGTTGTGTGGCCATGGTGTCTGTAAGCGCCTTGGTGGGCCCGATGGCGGACGATGGGCGGGGGCGACACGCCCTCGGTGAGAAAGCCTTCTCTAGCGATCCGAGAGGGTGCCTTGGGGTACCGGACCCCCCAGCCGCCGCCCCTCCTCTGCGCGTAGTAGCCACGGACGCCACCACCGTGGCGCGTGGGCAGAGCCGCTCTTTGCCTACCGCGGCCGGCGCCTCCCCCCTCCGAGTCGGGGGAGGGTCACGCCCGGCCGGGCCGTCGTTGGGCGCGGGGCCGCGCGTGTGCGCGAGCGTGCGCGTGGTTCTCCCGTCGCGTGCTGGGGTGGGGAGAGGGCCCGGCCCTGTCCGGGCTCCGCCCCGCCGCGAGCGGCTGGCTCTCCGCTCGCTCCCGTCCCGAGCCGCAGCCGGTGGTGGCGTGCGGGCATGGGTGGGGGCCGCCGCCGCTCTCGGGCGCGTTCCCTCGGGACGTGGGTCCCGGAGCAGACCAGAC
>NW_027222243.1:20000-24278 GCF_041296265.1 Equus caballus
CGACGCAGGAGGGACGGGCTTCGTTCGTTCGTTCGCTGCGGCCCAAATTCCCGGGCCGCCCGAGGACCGCTCGCACCGGCCCGAGGGAGGGAGCCCCGGCAGGCAGGACGCCTCCGGTGAAATGGCCAAGTCGACCGCGCGACCCACAACCCGCCCGACTGGGGGCGAGAAGGCGCATGGAGGAGGACTCCGTCCCCTAGTCGGCAGACGGCCCTGGGACAGGGACGTTCGCCAAAACCTCCCCAAGGCCGCTTTCCGTGACCGAGTCGGCCTCCCCGCCTGTACTCGTCCCGGCCCGAGAAACGAGACGCGGGGTGGATCGGGACCAGGCCACGCACCAGGCCGGCCGGCGCTGCATCCTCCCTCCCCCGACCTGACCTGACCTGACCTGACCTGACCTGGACGAACGCCTCCCCATCGCCCGCCCCCGCGAGGCTGATCCGTCCGGCCGGTGAGGAGGCCGCTTGTCGGGCGCCACCGGCTGCCCGGCATCCTCTTATATAGTGTTCGAGGAGGTCGACCAGGTGGCCCGGCCGGGATGGGGGGGGGGTGGGGTGCGGGGGGTGGTGTCCCGGGCGGCGGGGGGCGGGGGGGTAGGAGTGGAGAGGGAAAGGTGGGCGGGGCGAATGCCGGGGGCGGGGTCGGCGCGGGGCGGGGCGGGGCGGGAGTTGGGGATGGGGGAGGGGCGGGAGGCCGTCTGGACATGGAGGGTCGGAAGAGCGGTGGTGACAATGATTTTCATTATCATTTAGAAAGAAGAACGTGGACTTCTTTAGAGGAGTCCTTTGAATAGCTTCTCCATTTAGTTAACATGCATCCAAATGGAGGTCGGGAAACTTGGGTCCTGTTAACATATGGATGGAAGTGGAAAGAACTATCGCGATGACCGTCCTTGTGTTTCTTTTATTTTTTCTTTCTTCCTTCTCCCCAAAGCCGCCCCCCCCCACCCCCGCCCCGCCCCGCCCCGCCCCGCCCCGTCCCGTCCCGTCCCGTCCATCCATAGTTGTAGGTTCCAGTGGTAGGTCTTTCGGGTTTCTGCTATGTGGGCTTGAAGGGCGATGCTGGGTCTGGGGCTGCGCCCAGGATCCGAACCGGTGAAAACCTGGGCCGTCGAAGCCGGGGGTCGGGGTGGGGGCGCGTACTTGACCGCTCGTCCACGGGCTCGGCCCCCGGCCCTTGTTTTCTAGGGAGAGAGACAGAGAGACCCGATCCATTTTCTCTTGGCCTCTAAAGCGTGTGTGTGGTCGAAAGGCGACGGAGAGAGGGGTTCTGGTCCAGAAAGCCACCGACCGCGCCGCCACGGGGATCGGTCGGTCCCGCCCGAACCGTCCGAGTCGGAAAGGAACGGACAGCTTTCCTCCTTTGGGCCCTGACTTGGGACCAACAGGGAAGAGAAACAGGCCTCTCTCCCTCACACCCTGGCCCCTTCCCCCAGGACGCCCTCCTTCTAGTCAGCCCGCCTCTGGCTTTTCCACACGCCGACGACCGCTCGTCGGCATGGACCCACCTTCCTTGGGGGACACCACCACACGACTCTCCACTCGTCTGCCTGCCTTTCGTTGGCGTCGCTGCCAAAGGCGAGGGGTAGGGGTGGCGGTGGCAGGGACGGCAGGGGCCAGCGGCTCTCTGGAGGGTGAGGAAGTCTTGCTGGTTCTCCTAGGTCGGTGATCTTTCTCGATCTCCACACACATTCTTCGTTTGGGGAGCAAGAGACGCCCTCTGAGGAATCCCTATGGCCAGGGTCGATCACTTACTCGCTCACTGCCTCGGCCTCGGCCTCGGCCTCGGCCTCTGTCCATCTTGTCTCTCTCCCTCCCTCCCTCCCTCCCTCCCTCCCTCGTCGGTCTCTGTGTGTGGACGTCTAGGTGGAGGCGAGGCAGGGAGGCCATCCACCCACCCACCCACCTCGTGGTTTACCACACGCTCTACACGGAGGTAGAATTCCCATCCCACCGAATCCATCCTTTCCACGGGGCACAAGCCAGTGGCCTTCGGGGGTCTCTCTCCCAAGGTGGCGCATCCGTCACGGCTATCTATTTCCAGAAGGTTTCCGTTTCCATCCCCTCCCTCCGAAAGAAAAAACGGCCCCACTCCCGGATCTGCCTCACCACGACCACCACCACCACCACCGCCGCCGCCGCCGCCGCCGCCGCCGCGCCGCCGCCGCCATCTGCTGTCGCCCTCTAGGGTTGGACGTTCTAGCTCTCTCCTCTGTGTGGAATCGCAACGTAGGTCGCCTTGGATGTCTGGCACCTCTCACTTAGCAGAAGGTTTTGGAGGCTCAGGCTGGGCCACGCTTTGGCCCGGGTCAGTGTTCCGTTCCTCCGGACGGCTTCCTCGTTTTCCACGAGAAGGAGCCGTGAAGACGGAAAGGAAGGGCGGATGGATGGCTTCTCCCGTGCTACCGAGTCCCTCTCCCCTTTTCCCAAAGCGTGAGGGGCGGTCGACAGGATCGTCTCTGATGACAAAAGTCAGAGGCACCCCGGGTCAGACACCGTGCGAGGCGTTGGTGTGTTCTCGAGACGAGAACACGTCCCCGTCAGCGTTTCCTGTCGTTCTCGTTCCGAAAGGATTCACGCGCCACCCCGTCTCCCTCAAGGTCTTAGGGCTGTCGTGCTCCGCAGCCGTCACGTGTCGTGGATCCTGGGCACCACCACGCCACCCCGCCCCCGCCCCCCGCCATAGCTGTCGATCGCTATGTGGCACGCCTACGTTTGCCCAAAAGGGCAGTCCGATGGACAGCGTGGGTGCTTTCCCAGCAGGCAGGCAGGTGAGGAGTCACCCCTCTAGAAGGTTTCCAAGCCCCGTTCCATTCTCAGAGGCAGCTCCTTTGGCCATCAAGGAGGCAGGCGATGGGGGTGGGGGTGGGGATGGGATGGGCCGGGGCCTCTGTCCCTCTGTCGCGTAGAAATGATTGGGAAAGGAGGGACGATGGGCGTAGGTCAACCATCCTGGGCGGTGGTGCTTTGGGAGCTTTTTCTAGAAGAAGAGCGAACGGCCTTCCCTGGGAAGGGAGGAAACAGAGGAGGTCCCCTCAGACCGACCTGGCACGAGAAGGACACTCTCTCTCTCTCTCCCTTTTCTTCCTGACTTGAAATCAGGAGACAAAACTCCCCTGCCAAAGGGGCCCTCCCGAAACGGGGAGTGAGGAAGACCTCCTTCTCTTCACGGCTTGAAGTTCTCCCTGCCTTTCCTGGACGGAAGGATAGCACCTACGCCCGCTGCCGTCGGCGACTTTTAGTCCGCCTGGAGAGGAAGAAATTCTTTCCCGTGGCCGAACCCTGGCGGTTCGTTCGTGCTGCAGAGGACGTGGCCTCTCTGACACACCCAGGAACCTCTCGCTCCGGGTCGCTCCGGGTCGAGGAGAGGGAGTTCTGTTCTGTGGTTTAGAATGGTGCTTAAAAGGGACATCGCTTACAAAGGGTCCTCGTCCCCCTTCCTAAACGGACGGCTCGGCTCGGAGGCGTGAGATACGTTCGCATCCTCCTCGTCGTCTTCACTCAAAGTTTTATGGAGTTTTGAAGATTTTATTTTTTTGTCTTTCCTTTTTCTCCCAAAGCCCCCCCGGTACATAGTTGTGTGTTCTTCGTTGTGGGTCCTTCTAGCGGTGGTATGTGGGACGCCGCCTCAGCGTGGTTTGATGAGCAGTGCCGTGTCCGCGCCCGGATCCGAACCGACGAAACACTGGGCGCCTGCAGCGGAGCGCGCGAACTTAACCACTCGGCCACGGGGCCAGCCCCTTACTGGATTTTTAAAACAACTCCGGGGGCCGGCCCGGTGGCGCGGCGGTGAAGTTCGCACGTTCCGCTCCGCCGGCCCCGGGTTCGCCGGTCCGGATCCCGGCGCAGACCCGGCACCGCTTGGCGAGACACGCTGTGGCAGGCGTCCCACCTGGAAAGTAGAGGGGGATGGGCACGGATGGTCAGCTCAGGGCCAGTCTTCCTCGGCCGACAGAGGAGGATTGGCGCAGATGTTCGCTCAGGCTCATCTTCCTCAAAAATAAAATAATAAATCGATTCGATAAAATATCAAATAACACAACCGCGGATCACGACTTAGAGTCACCATTGGCCCGATGATGCACTCCCCACCCCCCCACCCCCCTACCCCCCACCATTTGGAGGTGCGTCAGTGGGATTCGTTCCTGTTTGTCCATCTTTCTTCTCTTTTTTTTTTTTTTTTTTAAAGACCGGCACCCGAGCTCATTGCCAATCTTATCTTTTCTTTTTATTCCTCCTCCTTCTTCTTCTTCTCCCCAGAGCACCCCAGTACCTAGTT
>NW_027222244.1:0-15000 GCF_041296265.1 Equus caballus
GGCTTAAATATTGTCACCTGAGCTAGGCTCTGTTGCCCTGCTTCCTCCGTTTCAGCGGGTACCTTTTTTCAGGGTTGCTTTTTCACCGGGTCTCCTCGCCATTGTAGTTTTTTTATTTTATTTTATATTTTTGCTTAATGATTGCCACCTGAGGTAGCCTCTGTGGCCCATCTTCGTCAGTTTCAGAGTGTGGATTTCTCCGTGCTGCTTTTTCCCCAGGTCTCCACGCCCTTGTGTGTTTCTTTTGCTTAACGATTGCCACCTGAGCTAGTCTCTGTTGCCCATCTTTGTCAGTTTCAGAGGGTAGATTTCTCAGTCTTGCTCTTTCCCAAGTTCTGCACGCCCTTGTGTGTGTGTGTGTGTGTGTGTTTTTTTTTTTTTTTTTTGCTCAAATATTGAACCAAAGCTAGCATCTGTTGCCCATCTTCGGCAGTTTCAGAGGGTAGAATTCTCAGTGTTGCTTTTTCCCCAGGTCTCCACGCCCTTGTGTTTCCCTTTTGCTTAAAGATTGCCACCTGAGCTAGCCTCTGTTGCCCATCGTCGTCAGTTTCAGAGGGTACATTTCTCAGTGCTGCTTTTTCCCCAGGTCTCCACGCCCTTGTGTGTTTCTTTTGCTTAACGATTGCCACCTGAGCTAGCCTTTGTTGCGCTTCTTTCTCAGTTTCTGAGGGTGGATTTCTCCGTGTTGCTTTTTCCCCAGGTCTCCACGCACTTCCTTTTATTTTTCCTTAAAAATTGCCACCTGAGCTAGCCCGTGTTGCCCATGTTCGTCAGTTTGAGAGGGTGGATTTCTCAGTGTTGCTTTTTCCCCAGGTCTCCACGCCCTTGTGTGTTTCTTTTGCTTAACGATTGCCACCTGAGCTAGCCTCTGTGGCCCATCTTCGTCAGTTTCAGAGGGTAGATTCTCAGTGCTGCTTTTTGCCCAGGTCTCCACGCCCCTGTGTGTTTCTTTTGCTTAACGATTGCCACCTGAGCTAGCCTCTGTTGCCCATGTTCGTCAGTTTCAGAGGGTGGATTTCTCCGTGCTGCTTTTTTACCCGGGTCTCCACGCCCTTGTGTCTTTCTTTTCTGCTTAAAGGTTGCAACCTGAGCTAGGGTCTGTTGCCCATGTTCCTCAGTTTCAGAGGGTGGATTTCTCCGTGCTGCTTTTTACCCGGGTCTCCACGCCCTTGTGTGTTTCTTTTGCTTAACGATTGCCACCTGAGCTAGCCTCTGTGGCCCATTTTCGTCAGCTTCAGAGGGTGGATTTCTCAGTGTTGCTTTTTCCCCAGATCTCCACGTCCCTCAGTGTGTGTGTGTGTGAGTGTGTGTGTTTTCTTTGCAAGATTGGCACTTGAGCTAACGTGTGTTGCCAGTCTTTGTCAGTCAGAGGCTAGATTTTTCAGTATTGCTCTTTCCCAAGGTCTCCACTCCCTTGCTCTTTTCTTTCTTTCTCTTCTTTCTTTCTTTCTTTCTTTCTTTCTTTCTTTCTCTTTTGGCTTAAATATTGTCACCTGAGCGAGGCTCTGTTGCCCTGCTTCCTCCGTTTCAGAGGGTACCTTTTTTCAGGGTTGCTTTTTCACCGGGTCTCCTCGCCATTGTAGTTTTGTATTTTATTTTATTTTTTTGCTTAATGATTGCCACCTGAGGTAGCCTCTGTTGCCCATTTTCGTCAGCTTCAGAGGGTGGATTTCTCAGTGTTGCTTTTTCCCCAGGTCTCCACGCCCTTGTGTTTTCCTTTTGCTTAACGATTGCCACCTGAGCTAGCCTCTGTTGCCCATCGTCGTCAGTTTCAGAGGGTACATTTCTCAGTGCTGCTTTTTCCCCAGGTCTCCACGCCCTTGTGTGTTTCTTTTGCTTAACGATTGCCACCTGAGCTAGCCTCTGTGGCCCATCTTTGTCAGTTTCAGAGGGTAGATTTCTCAGTCTTGCTCTTTCCCAAGTTCTGCACGCCCTTGTGTGTGGGTTTTTTTTTTTTTTTTTTTTGCTCAAATATTGAACCTAAGCTAGCATCTGTTGCCCTTCTTCGTCAGTTTCAGAGGGTGGATTTCTCCGTGTTGCTTTTTCCCCAGGTCTCCACGCCCTTGTGTGTTTCTTTTGCTTAACGATTGCCACCTGAGCTAGCCTCTGTGGCCCATTTTCGTCAGCTTCAGAGGGTGGATTTCTCAGTGTTGCTTTTTCCCCAGGTCTCCAAGTCCCTCAGTGTGTGTGTGTGTGAGTGTGTGTGTTTTCTTTGCAAGATTGGCACTTGAGCTAACGTGTGTTGCCAGTCTTTGTCAGTCAGAGGCTAGATTTTTCAGTATCGCTCTTTCCCAAGGTCTCCACTCCCTTGCTCTTTTCTTTCTTCCTACCTTTCTTTCTTTCTTTCTTTCTTTTTGGCTTAAATATTGTCACCTGAGCTAGGCTCTGTTGCCCTGCTTCCTCCGTTTCAGCGGGTACCTTTTTTCAGGGTTGCTTTTTCACCGGGTCTCCTCGCCATTGTAGTTTTTTTATTTTATTTTATATTTTTGCTTAATGATTGCCACCTGAGGTAGCCTCTGTGGCCCATCTTCGTCAGTTTCAGAGTGTGGATTTCTCCGTGCTGCTTTTTCCCCAGGTCTCCACGCCCTTGTGTGTTTCTTTTGCTTAACGATTGCCACCTGAGCTAGTCTCTGTTGCCCATCTTTGTCAGTTTCAGAGGGTAGATTTCTCAGTCTTGCTCTTTCCCAAGTTCTGCACGCCCTTGTGTGTGTGTGTGTGTGTTTTTTTTTTTTTTTTTTTTGCTCAAATATTGAACCAAAGCTAGCATCTGTTGCCCATCTTCGGCAGTTTCAGAGGGTAGAATTCTCAGTGTTGCTTTTTCCCCAGGTCTCCACGCCCTTGTGTTTCCCTTTTGCTTAAAGATTGCCACCTGAGCTAGCCTCTGTTGCCCATCGTCGTCAGTTTCAGAGGGTACATTTCTCAGTGCTGCTTTTTCCCCAGGTCTCCACGCCCTTGTGTGTTTCTTTTGCTTAACGATTGCCACCTGAGCTAGCCTTTGTTGCGCTTCTTTCTCAGTTTCTGAGGGTGGATTTCTCCGTGTTGCTTTTTCCCCAGGTCTCCACGCACTTCCTTTTATTTTTCCTTAAAAATTGCCACCTGAGCTAGCCCGTGTTGCCCATGTTCGTCAGTTTGAGAGGGTGGATTTCTCAGTGTTGCTTTTTCCCCAGGTCTCCACGCCCTTGTGTGTTTCTTTTGCTTAACGATTGCCACCTGAGCTAGCCTCTGTGGCCCATCTTCGTCAGTTTCAGAGGGTAGATTTCTCAGTGCTGCTTTTTGCCCAGGTCTCCACGCCCCTGTGTGTTTCTTTTGCTTAACGATTGCCACCTGAGCTAGCCTCTGTTGCCCATGTTCGTCAGTTTCAGAGGGTGGATTTCTCCGTGCTGCTTTTTACCCGGGTCTCCACGCCCTTGTGTCTTTCTTTTCTGCTTAAAGGTTGCAACCTGAGCTAGGGTCTGTTGCCCATGTTCCTCAGTTTCAGAGGGTGGATTTCTCCGTGCTGCTTTTTACCCGGGTCTCCACGCCCTTGTGTGTTTCTTTTGCTTAACGATTGCCACCTGAGCTAGCCTCTGTGGCCCATTTTCGTCAGCTTCAGAGGGTGGATTTCTCAGTGTTGCTTTTTCCCCAGATCTCCACGTCCCTCAGTGTGTGTGTGTGTGAGTGTGTGTGTTTTCTTTGCAAGATTGGCACTTGAGCTAACGTGTGTTGCCAGTCTTTGTCAGTCAGAGGCTAGATTTTTCAGTATTGCTCTTTCCCAAGGTCTCCACTCCCTTGCTCTTTTCTTTCTTTCTTTCTTTCTTTCTTTCTTTCTTTTTCTTTCTTTCTTTCTTTCTTTCTTTTTTGGCTTAAATATTGTCACCTGAGCGAGGCTCTGTTGCCCTGCTTCCTCCGTTTCAGAGGGTACCTTTTTTCAGGGTTGCTTTTTCACCGGGTCTCCTCGCCATTGTAGTTTTGTATTTTATTTTATTTTTTTGCTTAATGATTGCCACCTGAGGTAGCCTCTGTTGCCCATTTTCGTCAGCTTCAGAGGGTGGATTTCTCAGTGTTGCTTTTTCCCCAGGTCTCCACGCCCTTGTGTTTTCCTTTTGCTTAACGATTGCCACCTGAGCTAGCCTCTGTTGCCCATCGTCGTCAGTTTCAGAGGGTACATTTCTCAGTGCTGCTTTTTCCCCAGGTCTCCACGCCCTTGTGTGTTTCTTTTGCTTAACGATTGCCACCTGAGCTAGCCTCTGTGGCCCATCTTTGTCAGTTTCAGAGGGTAGATTTCTCAGTCTTGCTCTTTCCCAAGTTCTGCACGCCCTTGTGTGTGGGTTTTTTTTTTTTTTTTTTTTTTGCTCAAATATTGAACCTAAGCTAGCATCTGTTGCCCTTCTTCGTCAGTTTCAGAGGGTGGATTTCTCCGTGTTGCTTTTTCCCCAGGTCTCCACGCCCTTGTGTGTTTCTTTTGCTTAACGATTGCCACCTGAGCTAGCCTCTGTGGCCCATTTTCGTCAGCTTCAGAGGGTGGATTTCTCAGTGTTGCTTTTTCCCCAGGTCTCCAAGTCCCTCAGTGTGTGTGTGTGTGAGTGTGTGTGTTTTCTTTGCAAGATTGGCACTTGAGCTAACGTGTGTTGCCAGTCTTTGTCAGTCAGAGGCTAGATTTTTCAGTATCGCTCTTTCCCAAGGTCTCCACTCCCTTGCTCTTTTCTTTCTTCCTACCTTTCTTTCTTTCTTTCTTTCTTTTTGGCTTAAATATTGTCACCTGAGCTAGGCTCTGTTGCCCTGCTTCCTCCGTTTCAGCGGGTACCTTTTTTCAGGGTTGCTTTTTCACCGGGTCTCCTCGCCATTGTAGTTTTTTTATTTTATTTTATATTTTTGCTTAATGATTGCCACCTGAGGTAGCCTCTGTGGCCCATCTTCGTCAGTTTCAGAGTGTGGATTTCTCCGTGCTGCTTTTTCCCCAGGTCTCCACGCCCTTGTGTGTTTCTTTTGCTTAACGATTGCCACCTGAGCTAGTCTCTGTTGCCCATCTTTGTCAGTTTCAGAGGGTAGATTTCTCAGTCTTGCTCTTTCCCAAGTTCTGCACGCCCTTGTGTGTGTGTGTGTGTGTGTGTTTTTTTTTTTTTTTTTTTGCTCAAATATTGAACCAAAGCTAGCATCTGTTGCCCATCTTCGGCAGTTTCAGAGGGTAGAATTCTCAGTGTTGCTTTTTCCCCAGGTCTCCACGCCCTTGTGTTTCCCTTTTGCTTAAAGATTGCCACCTGAGCTAGCCTCTGTTGCCCATCGTCGTCAGTTTCAGAGGGTACATTTCTCAGTGCTGCTTTTTCCCCAGGTCTCCACGCCCTTGTGTGTTTCTTTTGCTTAACGATTGCCACCTGAGCTAGCCTTTGTTGCGCTTCTTTCTCAGTTTCTGAGGGTGGATTTCTCCGTGTTGCTTTTTCCCCAGGTCTCCACGCACTTCCTTTTATTTTTCCTTAAAAATTGCCACCTGAGCTAGCCCGTGTTGCCCATGTTCGTCAGTTTGAGAGGGTGGATTTCTCAGTGTTGCTTTTTCCCCAGGTCTCCACGCCCTTGTGTGTTTCTTTTGCTTAACGATTGCCACCTGAGCTAGCCTCTGTGGCCCATCTTCGTCAGTTTCAGAGGGTAGATTTCTCAGTGCTGCTTTTTGCCCAGGTCTCCACGCCCCTGTGTGTTTCTTTTGCTTAACGATTGCCACCTGAGCTAGCCTCTGTTGCCCATGTTCGTCAGTTTCAGAGGGTGGATTTCTCCGTGCTGCTTTTTACCCGGGTCTCCACGCCCTTGTGTCTTTCTTTTCTGCTTAAAGGTTGCAACCTGAGCTAGGGTCTGTTGCCCATGTTCCTCAGTTTCAGAGGGTGGATTTCTCCGTGCTGCTTTTTACCCGGGTCTCCACGCCCTTGTGTGTTTCTTTTGCTTAACGATTGCCACCTGAGCTAGCCTCTGTGGCCCATTTTCGTCAGCTTCAGAGGGTGGATTTCTCAGTGTTGCTTTTTCCCCAGATCTCCACGTCCCTCAGTGTGTGTGTGTGTGAGTGTGTGTGTTTTCTTTGCAAGATTGGCACTTGAGCTAACGTGTGTTGCCAGTCTTTGTCAGTCAGAGGCTAGATTTTTCAGTATTGCTCTTTCCCAAGGTCTCCACTCCCTTGCTCTTTTCTTTCTTTCTTTCTTTCTTTCTTTCTTTCTTTCTTTCTTTCTTTCTTTCTCTTTTTGGCTTAAATATTGTCACCTGAGCGAGGCTCTGTTGCCCTGCTTCCTCCGTTTCAGAGGGTACCTTTTTTCAGGGTTGCTTTTTCACCGGGTCTCCTCGCCATTGTAGTTTTGTATTTTATTTTATTTTTTTGCTTAATGATTGCCACCTGAGGTAGCCTCTGTTGCCCATTTTCGTCAGCTTCAGAGGGTGGATTTCTCAGTGTTGCTTTTTCCCCAGGTCTCCACGCCCTTGTGTTTTCCTTTTGCTTAACGATTGCCACCTGAGCTAGCCTCTGTTGCCCATCGTCGTCAGTTTCAGAGGGTACATTTCTCAGTGCTGCTTTTTCCCCAGGTCTCCACGCCCTTGTGTGTTTCTTTTGCTTAACGATTGCCACCTGAGCTAGCCTCTGTGGCCCATCTTTGTCAGTTTCAGAGGGTAGATTTCTCAGTCTTGCTCTTTCCCAAGTTCTGCACGCCCTTGTGTGTGGGTTTTTTTTTTTTTTTTTTTTTGCTCAAATATTGAACCTAAGCTAGCATCTGTTGCCCTTCTTCGTCAGTTTCAGAGGGTGGATTTCTCCGTGTTGCTTTTTCCCCAGGTCTCCACGCCCTTGTGTGTTTCTTTTGCTTAACGATTGCCACCTGAGCTAGCCTCTGTGGCCCATTTTCGTCAGCTTCAGAGGGTGGATTTCTCAGTGTTGCTTTTTCCCCAGGTCTCCAAGTCCCTCAGTGTGTGTGTGTGTGAGTGTGTGTGTTTTCTTTGCAAGATTGGCACTTGAGCTAACGTGTGTTGCCAGTCTTTGTCAGTCAGAGGCTAGATTTTTCAGTATCGCTCTTTCCCAAGGTCTCCACTCCCTTGCTCTTTTCTTTCTTCCTACCTTTCTTTCTTTCTTTCTTTCTTTTTGGCTTAAATATTGTCACCTGAGCTAGGCTCTGTTGCCCTGCTTCCTCCGTTTCAGCGGGTACCTTTTTTCAGGGTTGCTTTTTCACCGGGTCTCCTCGCCATTGTAGTTTTTTTATTTTATTTTATATTTTTGCTTAATGATTGCCACCTGAGGTAGCCTCTGTGGCCCATCTTCGTCAGTTTCAGAGTGTGGATTTCTCCGTGCTGCTTTTTCCCCAGGTCTCCACGCCCTTGTGTGTTTCTTTTGCTTAACGATTGCCACCTGAGCTAGTCTCTGTTGCCCATCTTTGTCAGTTTCAGAGGGTAGATTTCTCAGTCTTGCTCTTTCCCAAGTTCTGCACGCCCTTGTGTGTGTGTGTGTGTGTTTTTTTTTTTTTTTTTTTTTGCTCAAATATTGAACCAAAGCTAGCATCTGTTGCCCATCTTCGGCAGTTTCAGAGGGTAGAATTCTCAGTGTTGCTTTTTCCCCAGGTCTCCACGCCCTTGTGTTTCCCTTTTGCTTAAAGATTGCCACCTGAGCTAGCCTCTGTTGCCCATCGTCGTCAGTTTCAGAGGGTACATTTCTCAGTGCTGCTTTTTCCCCAGGTCTCCACGCCCTTGTGTGTTTCTTTTGCTTAACGATTGCCACCTGAGCTAGCCTTTGTTGCGCTTCTTTCTCAGTTTCTGAGGGTGGATTTCTCCGTGTTGCTTTTTCCCCAGGTCTCCACGCACTTCCTTTTATTTTTCCTTAAAAATTGCCACCTGAGCTAGCCCGTGTTGCCCATGTTCGTCAGTTTGAGAGGGTGGATTTCTCAGTGTTGCTTTTTCCCCAGGTCTCCACGCCCTTGTGTGTTTCTTTTGCTTAACGATTGCCACCTGAGCTAGCCTCTGTGGCCCATCTTCGTCAGTTTCAGAGGGTAGATTTCTCAGTGCTGCTTTTTGCCCAGGTCTCCACGCCCCTGTGTGTTTCTTTTGCTTAACGATTGCCACCTGAGCTAGCCTCTGTTGCCCATGTTCGTCAGTTTCAGAGGGTGGATTTCTCCGTGCTGCTTTTTACCCGGGTCTCCACGCCCTTGTGTCTTTCTTTTCTGCTTAAAGGTTGCAACCTGAGCTAGGGTCTGTTGCCCATGTTCCTCAGTTTCAGAGGGTGGATTTCTCCGTGCTGCTTTTTACCCGGGTCTCCACGCCCTTGTGTGTTTCTTTTGCTTAACGATTGCCACCTGAGCTAGCCTCTGTGGCCCATTTTCGTCAGCTTCAGAGGGTGGATTTCTCAGTGTTGCTTTTTCCCCAGATCTCCACGTCCCTCAGTGTGTGTGTGTGTGAGTGTGTGTGTTTTCTTTGCAAGATTGGCACTTGAGCTAACGTGTGTTGCCAGTCTTTGTCAGTCAGAGGCTAGATTTTTCAGTATTGCTCTTTCCCAAGGTCTCCACTCCCTTGCTCTTTTCTTTCTTTCTTTCTTTCTTTCTTTCTTTCTTTCTTTCTTTCTTTCTTTCTCTTTTTGGCTTAAATATTGTCACCTGAGCGAGGCTCTGTTGCCCTGCTTCCTCCGTTTCAGAGGGTACCTTTTTTCAGGGTTGCTTTTTCACCGGGTCTCCTCGCCATTGTAGTTTTGTATTTTATTTTATTTTTTTGCTTAATGATTGCCACCTGAGGTAGCCTCTGTTGCCCATTTTCGTCAGCTTCAGAGGGTGGATTTCTCAGTGTTGCTTTTTCCCCAGGTCTCCACGCCCTTGTGTTTTCCTTTTGCTTAACGATTGCCACCTGAGCTAGCCTCTGTTGCCCATCGTCGTCAGTTTCAGAGGGTACATTTCTCAGTGCTGCTTTTTCCCCAGGTCTCCACGCCCTTGTGTGTTTCTTTTGCTTAACGATTGCCACCTGAGCTAGCCTCTGTGGCCCATCTTTGTCAGTTTCAGAGGGTAGATTTCTCAGTCTTGCTCTTTCCCAAGTTCTGCACGCCCTTGTGTGTGGGTTTTTTTTTTTTTTTTTTTTTTGCTCAAATATTGAACCTAAGCTAGCATCTGTTGCCCTTCTTCGTCAGTTTCAGAGGGTGGATTTCTCCGTGTTGCTTTTTCCCCAGGTCTCCACGCCCTTGTGTGTTTCTTTTGCTTAACGATTGCCACCTGAGCTAGCCTCTGTGGCCCATTTTCGTCAGCTTCAGAGGGTGGATTTCTCAGTGTTGCTTTTTCCCCAGGTCTCCAAGTCCCTCAGTGTGTGTGTGTGTGAGTGTGTGTGTTTTCTTTGCAAGATTGGCACTTGAGCTAACGTGTGTTGCCAGTCTTTGTCAGTCAGAGGCTAGATTTTTCAGTATCGCTCTTTCCCAAGGTCTCCACTCCCTTGCTCTTTTCTTTCTTCCTACCTTTCTTTCTTTCTTTCTTTCTTTTTGGCTTAAATATTGTCACCTGAGCTAGGCTCTGTTGCCCTGCTTCCTCCGTTTCAGCGGGTACCTTTTTTCAGGGTTGCTTTTTCACCGGGTCTCCTCGCCATTGTAGTTTTTTTATTTTATTTTATATTTTTGCTTAATGATTGCCACCTGAGGTAGCCTCTGTGGCCCATCTTCGTCAGTTTCAGAGTGTGGATTTCTCCGTGCTGCTTTTTCCCCAGGTCTCCACGCCCTTGTGTGTTTCTTTTGCTTAACGATTGCCACCTGAGCTAGTCTCTGTTGCCCATCTTTGTCAGTTTCAGAGGGTAGATTTCTCAGTCTTGCTCTTTCCCAAGTTCTGCACGCCCTTGTGTGTGTGTGTGTGTGTGTGTTTTTTTTTTTTTTTTTTTGCTCAAATATTGAACCAAAGCTAGCATCTGTTGCCCATCTTCGGCAGTTTCAGAGGGTAGAATTCTCAGTGTTGCTTTTTCCCCAGGTCTCCACGCCCTTGTGTTTCCCTTTTGCTTAAAGATTGCCACCTGAGCTAGCCTCTGTTGCCCATCGTCGTCAGTTTCAGAGGGTACATTTCTCAGTGCTGCTTTTTCCCCAGGTCTCCACGCCCTTGTGTGTTTCTTTTGCTTAACGATTGCCACCTGAGCTAGCCTTTGTTGCGCTTCTTTCTCAGTTTCTGAGGGTGGATTTCTCCGTGTTGCTTTTTCCCCAGGTCTCCACGCACTTCCTTTTATTTTTCCTTAAAAATTGCCACCTGAGCTAGCCCGTGTTGCCCATGTTCGTCAGTTTGAGAGGGTGGATTTCTCAGTGTTGCTTTTTCCCCAGGTCTCCACGCCCTTGTGTGTTTCTTTTGCTTAACGATTGCCACCTGAGCTAGCCTCTGTGGCCCATCTTCGTCAGTTTCAGAGGGTAGATTTCTCAGTGCTGCTTTTTGCCCAGGTCTCCACGCCCCTGTGTGTTTCTTTTGCTTAACGATTGCCACCTGAGCTAGCCTCTGTTGCCCATGTTCGTCAGTTTCAGAGGGTGGATTTCTCCGTGCTGCTTTTTACCCGGGTCTCCACGCCCTTGTGTCTTTCTTTTCTGCTTAAAGGTTGCAACCTGAGCTAGGGTCTGTTGCCCATGTTCCTCAGTTTCAGAGGGTGGATTTCTCCGTGCTGCTTTTTACCCGGGTCTCCACGCCCTTGTGTGTTTCTTTTGCTTAACGATTGCCACCTGAGCTAGCCTCTGTGGCCCATTTTCGTCAGCTTCAGAGGGTGGATTTCTCAGTGTTGCTTTTTCCCCAGATCTCCACGTCCCTCAGTGTGTGTGTGTGTGAGTGTGTGTGTTTTCTTTGCAAGATTGGCACTTGAGCTAACGTGTGTTGCCAGTCTTTGTCAGTCAGAGGCTAGATTTTTCAGTATTGCTCTTTCCCAAGGTCTCCACTCCCTTGCTCTTTTCTTTCTTTCTTTCTTTCTTTCTTTCTTTCTTTCTTTCTTTCTTTTTGGCTTAAATATTGTCACCTGAGCTAGGCTCTGTTGCCCTGCTTCCTCCGTTTCAGCGGGTACCTTTTTTCAGGGTTGCTTTTTCACCGGGTCTCCTCGCCATTGTAGTTTTTTATTTTATTTTATTATTTTGCTTAATGATTGCCACCTGAGGTAGCCTCTGTTGCCCATTTTCGTCAGCTTCAGAGGGTGGATTTCTCAGTGTTGCTTTTTCCCCAGGTCTCCACGCCCTTGTGTTTTCCTTTTGCTTAACGATTGCCACCTGAGCTAGCCTCTGTTGCCCATGTTCATCAGTTTCAGAGGGTAGATTTCTCAGTGTTGCTTTTTCCCCAGGTCTCCACGCCCTTGTGTGTTTCTTTTGCTTAAAGATTGCCACCTGAGCTAGCCTCTGTTGCGCTTCTTTCTCAGTTTCAGAGGGTAGTTTTCTCAGTGTTGCTTTTTTCGCCAGCTCTCCACGCCCTGGTGTCTTTCTTTTCTGCTTAAAGGTTCCAACCTGAGCTAGCGTCTGTTGCCCATGTTCCTCAGTTTCAGAGGGTGGATTTCTCCGTGCTGCTTTTTACCCGGGTCTCCACGCCCTTGTGTGTTTCTTTTGCTTAACGATTGCCACCTGAGCTAGCCTCTGTTGCGCTTCTTTCTCAGTTTCTGAGGGTGGATTTCTCAGTGTTGCTTTTTCCCCAGGTCTCCACGCCCTTGTGTGTTTCTTTTGCTTAACGATTGCCGCCTGAGCTAGCCTCTGTGGCCCATTTTCGTCAGCTTCAGAGGGTGGATTTCTCAGTGTTGCTTTTTCCCCAGGTCTCCACGTCCCTCAGTGTGTGTGTGTGTGTGAGTGTGTGTGTTTTCTTTGCAAGATTGGCACTTGAGCTAACGTGTGTTGCCCATCTTTGTCAGTTTCAGAGGCTAGATTTTTCAGTATCGCTCTTTCCCAAGGTCTCCACTCCCTTGCTCTTTTCTTTGTTTCTTTGTTTCTTTGTTTCTTTCTTTTTGGCTTAAATATTGTCACCTGAGCTAGGCTCTGTTGCCCTGCTTCCTCCGTTTCAGAGGGTACCTTTTTTCAGGGTTGCTTTTTCACCGGGTCTCCTCGCCATTGTAGTTTTTTATTTTATTTATTTATTTTTTTGCTTAACGATTGCCACCTGAGCTAGCCTGTGTTGCCCATGTTCGTCAGTTTCAGAGGGTAGATTTCTCAGCGTTGCTTTTTCCCCAGGTCTCTACGCGCTTGTGTGTGTGTGTGTGTGTGTGTGTGTGTGTGTGTTCTGCTTAAAGATTGCCACCCGAGCTAGCCCCTGTTGCCCATCTTCGTCAGTTTCAGAGGGTAGATTTCTCAGTGTTGATTTTCCCCCAGTTCTCCACGCCCTCGTGCTTTTTTTTTTTTTTTTAATTTCCTTAAATGTCGGCACCTCAGCTAGCCTCTTTTTCCCATCTTCGTCCGTTTCAGCGGGTAGACTCTCCGCCTGCCTTCGACAGACCCTCTGCGCTTGAAAGCTTTCCTCCTCCCGTCATCACGGTCCTTCTCGGATGACGTGCCTGGTTTCGGTTTGACCGTCCCCGCCCGCCCTGATTTTCTAAGTCCTCCCGGGAGCCCCGGGGGCGCTCCGGCCGCTCCGGGAAGCGGCGGCCTCCCGGCCGCACCGGCTCAGCCCGGCCCGGGCCGACCCCTGGCCTCTCTGGGGGAACTCTCCCCGTCCCCTTCCCGGTGAGCGCCCGAGAAACCTTTTCCGGGTCCCCCTCCTGCGGCTGGGGCTGCGCCTTGGCGGCCGGGAGCCCGCGGGCGGACGCCCCGGGGCCGAGCTGGGCCGGGAGGCTGGGTCCGAGGGGGCGCCGGGACGGGATCTGGCGGCCCGGCGGCCCGGCTGTGCTCCCCGGCGGGCCCGCGCTCCGGCTCCGTCCCGCTGAGGCGGTCGCCGGTCGCCGGGTGCCACCTGGCGGCCGCTTTTATATCGTCTCTTTCCTCCGGAGCTCCGGCGACGCGGGCCAAGGGACGGGACTCGGCCGCGGTGACCGAGGCAGAGTCCCGGGAGGCCGGCGTCGCTGGCGGGATCTGGCCCGGTGGCGCCGGTGCGTGAGCGCGACGCCCGCTCGCCGGAGATTGGAGGTGCAGGCTACTGAGGGAGGTGGCTGTCGCCGCGCCGCCCGGTGCCGGCCGGGGTGTGGGGCCTCCCGGACGGGTCGACCAGCAGCCGCCGGTGCCCCTCCGTCCCCGGGAGGGGGTGGGGGGCCACCGCGGGGGAACGGGCGAGGGAACTCGTCCCGTGCCCGGCCGTCGTCCTGAGGGCGGCCCGGTGGTCGGGCCTTCCGCGTCGCCGATCCCCTTTCCGCGCCCCGCTCCGGAGGTGGGGGACCGGCCGGGGCCTTGCGGGGGAGGCCCGTGGAGGGCGCGACGGGCTCGGCCGCCGGGCTGGCCTTTTCCCCACTGGTCTTCCGAGTCGACCGGCTCTGGCGGTGGGGACCGGGCCCGGTCCTCGGATGCCTCCTCCTCCGTGGCAGTTTTTTGTCCAAGTCCCGCCCTGGAGAAGAGCGTGGACCGGCCCCGGGAGCCCTCGAGGGCGGGCCGGGGAGGGCGTCCCCGGCCGGGACGCGTGCCCGGGGTGGGTCCGGGCCGTCGGACCGGACTTCTCTCTCCGAGTTTCGCGGGTCGCGTCTTTGTCCGGAGGTGGGAGGGGGCCGGCTCGAGGCGTAGGTGGAGCCCCGGCTGAGGGACGGGAGCCACGGTCCCGCCCCGGGCCCGGTCGCCGGAGGCTCCTCCGTGGAATTCTTTTCTAAGTCCTGACCCGGCGACTCAGAGGGAGGGACCGACCGGTCCCGGCCCGCGCGGGCGGCCCGGGGAGGCTGTCCCCGGCTCCCCCTGCCGCCACGCTTCTGGGGTCGACCAGATGGCCCCGGGAGCTCCGGGCCTGGTGGCGATGGGGTCGTGCTTGGGGTCTGGTGGCCGTGGCCGTGATCCAGGGGTTCCCCTCGTGATCCGTGGGTGGGCCCCGTCTCCGGGCGCGGCGATTCTTGCCCCTGAATGGGTGGTTTTGTGCCGCCAGATAAGTGCTGACACGCTCTGCTCGGGTGACAGTCGCCCGAGAGCTTCCGGGTGCCTGGATGCGTGTGCGGGGAGGTCTCCGGGCTCTGGCCGAGAACCGGACGCCCGTTTCCACCCCCGCCGCTTGAGCCGCCCGCTGGGGCCTGCGCGCCGGCTCTTGTGCGTTCCAGGCGTCCCCGCGACCGTGGTGCCACCTCCGGTCTCTGGTACCCGAGGGCGGCGGGGTTAGGGGCGCGGGGTCCTCTACCACGTGCACTCCCTGCTGCCGGCACCCGGGTGCGGTCGCGACTTACCCCGTCCCGCCGGCTCCGTGCCAGTGCGTGTCAGGCGTTCTCGTCCTGGGGTCGTCGCCCGCGCTTGCTAGAGGAGGAGGGGGGCCGGTGAGGCTGAAGCAGGCTCCTCCGCTCGCTGTCCTCGCCGGCCTTCCCTTGCTCGGGGATCCCTCGCGTTATGCTGCTGATCGATGTGGTGATGCTGTGCTCTCCCGGGCCGGGCCTAAGCCGTGCCAGACGAGGGACGGACGTTCATGGCGAACGGGACCGCTCTTCTCGCTCTGCCCGCGGGCCCCCTCGCCCGTTCTCCCCCGCTGCGAGTGGCGTGTGGGAGGTGGCAGGGGTGCGGAATCCGGCCCGACCTCGCTCCCCCGCCCCGTGCCTTGTGGCGTGGGCGGTGTCGGGGTCTCCGTGACGCGGCGGATGCTCCGCCTGTGCCTCTTGGCTGTGTCTCGCGGGCGGCCCTCCCCACGGTGGGGCGGGCCGTGTTGCCGCCGCGCCGCGCGCCTTCTTGGACGCGTGAGCGCGCTCCCCCGGCCGTTGGCGGTGCCCCTGGAGTGTTCCAGGTCGTCCCTCAGGCGCCTGAGGCCGATTGGCGGTGTCGTTCCCTGTTCCCGTCGCCCTCCTCAGGTGACCGCTGCGCTGGTGTGTCTGAGAAGCGGGGGGTCGAGTCGGTAAGGGAGGCGTGCCCGTCCCCCTCGGGGGGGACGGGTGCCTCGTCGCCCCCCCCCACGGCGTGCCGTGTGGGGGCGGGCAGGCTCGGGCGCGTGCCCGCGTGTTCCCCTTGCT
>NW_027222244.1:27500-32427 GCF_041296265.1 Equus caballus
GCGCCGAGCGGCGCGGGACCGCGGGGCGCTCGGCCTTCTCGGAGGCTCGAGGGCTCCGGCGACCCGGCGGACGAGCAGCGGCGAGGCCGCCGCCGGGGCCGCCGCCCTGCCGGGTCGACCGGCGACCCGGCCCCCGGGTCTGGTGGCACGCGGGTCGACCAGATGTCCGCGCCGAGCGCCGAGGGGTCGCGGGGCCACGGGGTGCTCGGGCTTCTCGGAGCCCCGAGGGCTCCCTGGAGCCTGCGGACGAGCGGCGGCGAGGCCGCCGCTGGGGCCGCCGCCCTGCCGGGTCGACCAGCGGCCCGGCCCCCGGGTCCCGTGGCGCGCGGGCCGACCAGATGTCCGCGCCGAGCGCCGCGTGACTGCGGGTCGCTCGGGCTTCTCGCAGTCCCGAGGGTTCCGCGGGCACGTAGCTGCGAGACCCGGGCGGCTGCCCTCCGCCCGGCTCACGGGGGCGGTCGTGTCCATCAGCTGGTCGTGCGGAAATCCCGTGGTTGGCCTCCCTCCCTCCCTCCCTCCCTCCCTCCCTCGTCCAGCCGCACGTTTGCGGGGTTCGTGCGACTGGGATGAAATAGACCTTCCTTCCAAAGGACAATCGGAGATCATCCATCATACCTCTCGAGTCCCCAAAAGCCAAGAAACACGCCAACCAAAACGCTTTTATTATGCCAACCGTTCCCGTTTTCATTCCTATCGTTTAGGGAGGTTTGGTGGCAGCAGCGGCCGAAAGCAAAAGGAAACCCGAGGAAAGCGGCTCCATCCACCAGGGCTGTGTCTCATCCGTGCCGACGCAGGAGGGACGGGCTTCGTTCGTTCGTTCGCTGCGGCCCAAATTCCCGGGCCGCCCGAGGACCGCTCGCACCGGCCCGAGGGAGGGAGCCCCGGCAGGCAGGACGCCTCCGGTGAAATGGCCAAGTCGACCGCGCGACCCACAACCCGCCCGACTGGGGGCGAGAAGGCGCATGGAGGAGGACTCCGTCCCCTAGTCGGCAGACGGCCCTGGGACAGGGACGTTCGCCAAAACCTCCCCAAGGCCGCTTTCCGTGACCGAGTCGGCCTCCCCGCCTGTACTCGTCCCGGCCCGAGAAACGAGACGCGGGGTGGATCGGGACCAGGCCACGCACCAGGCCGGCCGGCGCTGCATCCTCCCTCCCCCGACCTGACCTGACCTGACCTGACCTGACCTGGACGAACGCCTCCCCATCGCCCGCCCCCCGCGAGGCTGATCCGTCCGGCCGGTGAGGAGGCCGCTTGTCGGGCGCCACCGGCTGCCCGGCATCCTCTTATATAGTGTTCGAGGAGGTCGACCAGGTGGCCCGGCCGGGATGGGGGGGGGGTGGGGTGCGGGGGTGGTGTCCCGGGCGGCGGGGGGCGGGGGGGTAGGAGTGGAGAGGGAAAGGTGGGCGGGGCGAATGCCGGGGGCGGGGGTCGGCGCGGGGCGGGGCGGGGCGGGAGTTGGGGATGGGGGAGGGGCGGGAGGCCGTCTGGACATGGAGGGTCGGAAGAGCGGTGGTGACAATGATTTTCATTATCATTTAGAAAGAAGAACGTGGACTTCTTTAGAGGAGTCCTTTGAATAGCTTCTCCATTTAGTTAACATGCATCCAAATGGAGGTCGGGAAACTTGGGTCCTGTTAACATATGGATGGAAGTGGAAAGAACTATCGCGATGACCGTCCTTGTGTTTCTTTTATTTTTTCTTTCTTCCTTCTCCCCAAAGCCGCCCCCCCCACCCCCGCCCCGCCCCGCCCCGCCCCGCCCCGTCCCGTCCCGTCCCGTCCATCCATAGTTGTAGGTTCCAGTGGTAGGTCTTTCGGGTTTCTGCTATGTGGGCTTGAAGGGCGATGCTGGGTCTGGGCTGCGCCCAGGATCCGAACCGGTGAAAACCTGGGCCGTCGAAGCCGGGGGTCGGGGTGGGGGCGCGTACTTGACCGCTCGTCCACGGCTCGGCCCCCGGCCCTTGTTTTCTAGGGAGAGAGACAGAGAGACCCGATCCATTTTCTCTTGGCCTCTAAAGCGTGTGTGTGGTCGAAAGGCGACGGAGAGAGGGGTTCTGGTCCAGAAAGCCCCGACCGCGCCGCCACGGGGATCGGTCGGTCCCGCCCGAACCGTCCGAGTCGGAAGGAACGGACAGCTTTCCTCCTTTGGGCCCCTGACTTGGGACCAACAGGGGAAGAGAAACAGGCCTCTCTCCCTCACACCCTGGCCCCTTCCCCCAGGACGCCCTCCTTCTAGTCAGCCCGCCTCTGGCTTTTCCACACGCCGACGACCGCTCGTCGGCATGGACCCACCTTCCTTGGGGGACACCACCACACGACTCTCCCACTCGTCTGCCTGCCTTTCGTTGGCGTCGCTGCCAAAGGCGAGGGGTAGGGGTGGCGGTGGCAGGGACGGCAGGGGCCCAGCGGCTCTCTGGAGGGTGAGGAAGTCTTGCTGGTTCTCCTAGGTCGGTGATCTTTCTCGATCTCCACACACATTCTTCGTTTGGGGAGCCAAGAGACGCCCTCTGAGGAATCCCTATGGCCAGGGTCGATCACTTACTCGCTCACTGCCTCGGCCTCGGCCTCGGCCTCGGCCTCTGTCCATCTTGTCTCTCTCCCTCCCTCCCTCCCTCCCTCCCTCCCTCGTCGGTCTCTGTGTGTGGACGTCTAGGTGGAGGCGAGGCAGGGAGGCCATCCACCCACCCACCCACCTCGTGGTTTACCACACGCTCTACACGGAGGTAGAATTCCCATCCCACCGAATCCATCCTTTCCACGGGGCACAAGCCAGTGGCCTTCGGGGGTCTCTCTCCCCAAGGTGGCGCATCCGTCACGGCTATCTATTTCCAGAAGGTTTCCGTTTCCATCCCCTCCCTCCGAAAGAAAAAACGGCCCCACTCCCGGATCTGCCTCACCACGACCACCACCACCACCACCGCCGCCGCCGCCGCCGCCGCCCGCCGCCGCCGCCGCCGCCATCTGCTGTCGCCCTCTAGGGTTGGACCGTTCTAGCTCTCTCCTCTGTGTGGAATCGCAACGTAGGTCGCCTTGGATGTCTGGCACCTCTCACTTAGCAGAAGGTTTTGGAGGCTCAGGCTGGGCCACGCTTTGGCCCGGGTCAGTGTTCCGTTCCTCCGGACGGCTTCCTCGTTTTCACGAGAAGGAGCCGTGAAGACGGAAAGGAAGGGCGGATGGATGGCTTCTCCCGTGCTACGAGTCCCTCTCCCCTTTTCCCCAAAGCGTGAGGGGCGGTCGACAGGATCGTCTCTGATGACAAAAGTCAGAGGCACCCCGGGTCAGACACCGTGCGAGGCGTTGGTGTGTTCTCGAGACGAGAACACGTCCCCGTCAGCGTTTCCTGTCGTTCTCGTTCCGAAAGGATTCACGCGCCACCCCGTCTCCCTCAAGGTCTTAGGGCTGTCGTGCTCCCGCAGCCGTCACGTGTCGTGGATCCTGGGCACCACCACGCCACCCCGCCCCCGCCCCCCCGCCATAGCTGTCGATCGCTATGTGGCACGCCTACGTTTGCCCAAAAGGGCAGTCCGATGGACAGCGTGGGTGCTTTTCCCAGCAGGCAGGCAGGTGAGAGTCACCCCTCTAGAAGGTTTCCAAGCCCCGTTCCATTCTCAGAGGCAGCTCCTTTGGCCATCAAGGAGGCAGGCGATGGGGGTGGGGGTGGGGATGGGGATGGGGCCGGGGCCTCTGTCCCTCTGTCGCGGTAGAAATGATTGGGAAAGGAGGGACGATGGGCGTAGGTCAACCATCCTGGGCGGTGGTGCTTTGGGAGCTTTTTCTAGAAGAAGGAGCGAACGGCCTTCCCTGGGAAGGGAGGAAACCAGAGGAGGTCCCCCTCAGACCGACCTGGCACGAGAAGGACACTCTCTCTCTCTCTCCCTTTTCTTCCTGACTTGAAATCAGGAGACAAAACTCCCCTGCCAAAGGGGCCCTCCCGAAACGGGGAGTGAGGAAGACCTCCTTCTCTTCACGGCTGAAGTTCTCCCTGCCTTTCCTGGACGGGAAGGATAGCACCTACGCCCGCTGCCGTCGGCGACTTTTAGTCCGCCTGGAGAGGAAGAAATTCTTTCCCGTGGCCGAACCCTGGCCGTTCGTTCGTGCTGCAGAGGACGTGGCCCTCTCTGACACACCCAGGAACCTCCTCGCTCCGGGTCGCTCCGGGTCGAGGAGAGGGAGTTCTGTTCTGTGGTTTAGAATGGTGCTTAAAAAGGGACATCGCTTACAAAGGGTCCTCGTCCCCCTTCCTAAACGGACGGCTCGGCTCGGAGGCGTGAGATACGTTTCGCATCCTCCTCGTCGTCTTCACTCAAAGTTTTATTGGAGTTTGAAGATTTTATTTTTTGTCTTTCCTTTTTCTCCCCAAAGCCCCCCCGGTACATAGTTGTGTGTTCTTCGTTGTGGGTCCTTCTAGCGGTGGTATGTGGGACGCCGCCTCAGCGTGGTTTGATGAGCAGTGCCGTGTCCGCGCCCGGGATCCGAACCGACGAAACACTGGGCCGCCTGCAGCGGAGCGCGCGAACTTAACCACTCGGCCACGGGGCCAGCCCCTTACTGGATTTTTAAAACAACTCCGGGGGCCGGCCCGGTGGCGCGGCGGTGAAGTTCGCACGTTCCGCTCCGCCGGCCCCGGGTTCGCCGGTCCGGATCCCGGGCGCAGGACCCGGCACCGCTTGGCGAGACACGCTGTGGCAGGCGTCCCACCTGGAAAGTAGAGGGGGATGGGCACGGATGTCAGCTCAGGGCCAGTCTTCCTCGGCCGACAGAGGAGGATTGGCGGCAGATGTTCGCTCAGGGCTCATCTTCCTCAAAAATAAAATAATAAATCGATTCGATAAAATATCAAATAACACAACCGCGGGATCACGACTTAGAGTCACCATTGGCCCGATGATGCCACTCCCCACCCCCCCCACCCCCCTACCCCCCACCAT
>NW_027222245.1:0-7500 GCF_041296265.1 Equus caballus
TATTGTCACCTGAGCTTTTTTTTTTTTTTTTGCTTCCTCCGTTTCAGAGGGTACCTTTTTTCAGGGTTGCTTTTTCAACCGGGTCTCCTCGCCATTGTAGTTTTGTATTTTATTTTATTTTTTTGCTTAATGATTGCCACCTGAGGTAGCCTCTGTTGCCCATTTTCGTCAGCTTCAGAGGGTGGATTTCTCAGTGTTGCTTTTTCCCCAGGTCTCCACGCCCTTGTGTTTTCCTTTTGCTTAACGATTGCCACCTGAGCTAGCCTCTGTTGCCCATCGTCGTCAGTTTCAGAGGGTACATTTCTCAGTGCTGCTTTTTCCCCAGGTCTCCACGCCCTTGTGTGTTTCTTTTGCTTAACGATTGCCACCTGAGCTAGCCTCTGTGGCCCATCTTTGTCAGTTTCAGAGGGTAGATTTCTCAGTCTTGCTCTTTCCCAAGTTCTGCACGCCCTTGTGTGTGGGTTTTTTTTTTTTTTTTTTTTTTTGCTCAAATATTGAACCTAAGCTAGCATCTGTTGCCCTTCTTCGTCAGTTTCAGAGGGTGGATTTCTCCGTGTTGCTTTTTCCCCAGGTCTCCACGCCCTTGTGTGTTTCTTTTGCTTAACGATTGCCACCTGAGCTAGCCTCTGTGGCCCATTTTCGTCAGCTTCAGAGGGTGGATTTCTCAGTGTTGCTTTTTCCCCAGGTCTCCAAGTCCCTCAGTGTGTGTGTGTGTGAGTGTGTGTGTTTTCTTTGCAAGATTGGCACTTGAGCTAACGTGTGTTGCCAGTCTTTGTCAGTCAGAGGCTAGATTTTTCAGTATCGCTCTTTCCCAAGGTCTCCACTCCCTTGCTCTTTTCTTTCTTCCTACCTTTCTTTCTTTCTTTCTTTCTTTTTGGCTTAAATATTGTCACCTGAGCTAGGCTCTGTTGCCCTGCTTCCTCCGTTTCAGCGGGTACCTTTTTTCAGGGTTGCTTTTTCACCGGGTCTCCTCGCCATTGTAGTTTTTTTATTTTATTTTATATTTTTGCTTAATGATTGCCACCTGAGGTAGCCTCTGTGGCCCATCTTCGTCAGTTTCAGAGTGTGGATTTCTCCGTGCTGCTTTTTCCCCAGGTCTCCACGCCCTTGTGTGTTTCTTTTGCTTAACGATTGCCACCTGAGCTAGTCTCTGTTGCCCATCTTTGTCAGTTTCAGAGGGTAGATTTCTCAGTCTTGCTCTTTCCCAAGTTCTGCACGCCCTTGTGTGTGTGTGTGTGTGTGTGTTTTTTTTTTTTTTTTTTTGCTCAAATATTGAACCAAAGCTAGCATCTGTTGCCCATCTTCGGCAGTTTCAGAGGGTAGAATTCTCAGTGTTGCTTTTTCCCCAGGTCTCCACGCCCTTGTGTTTCCCTTTTGCTTAAAGATTGCCACCTGAGCTAGCCTCTGTTGCCCATCGTCGTCAGTTTCAGAGGGTACATTTCTCAGTGCTGCTTTTTCCCCAGGTCTCCACGCCCTTGTGTGTTTCTTTTGCTTAACGATTGCCACCTGAGCTAGCCTTTGTTGCGCTTCTTTCTCAGTTTCTGAGGGTGGATTTCTCCGTGTTGCTTTTTCCCCAGGTCTCCACGCACTTCCTTTTATTTTTCCTTAAAAATTGCCACCTGAGCTAGCCCGTGTTGCCCATGTTCGTCAGTTTGAGAGGGTGGATTTCTCAGTGTTGCTTTTTCCCCAGGTCTCCACGCCCTTGTGTGTTTCTTTTGCTTAACGATTGCCACCTGAGCTAGCCTCTGTGGCCCATCTTCGTCAGTTTCAGAGGGTAGATTTCTCAGTGCTGCTTTTTGCCCAGGTCTCCACGCCCCTGTGTGTTTCTTTTGCTTAACGATTGCCACCTGAGCTAGCCTCTGTTGCCCATGTTCGTCAGTTTCAGAGGGTGGATTTCTCCGTGCTGCTTTTTACCGGGTCTCCACGCCCTTGTGTCTTTCTTTTCTGCTTAAAGGTTGCAACCTGAGCTAGGGTCTGTTGCCCATGTTCCTCAGTTTCAGAGGGTGGATTTCTCCGTGCTGCTTTTTACCCGGGTCTCCACGCCCTTGTGTGTTTCTTTTGCTTAACGATTGCCACCTGAGCTAGCCTCTGTGGCCCATTTTCGTCAGCTTCAGAGGGTGGATTTCTCAGTGTTGCTTTTTCCCCAGATCTCCACGTCCCTCAGTGTGTGTGTGTGTGAGTGTGTGTGTTTTCTTTGCAAGATTGGCACTTGAGCTAACGTGTGTTGCCAGTCTTTGTCAGTCAGAGGCTAGATTTTTCAGTATTGCTCTTTCCCAAGGTCTCCACTCCCTTGCTCTTTTCTTTCTTTCTTTCTTTCTTTCTTTCTTTCTTTCTTTCTTTCTTTTTGGCTTAAATATTGTCACCTGAGCTAGGCTCTGTTGCCCTGCTTCCTCCGTTTCAGCGGGTACCTTTTTTCAGGGTTGCTTTTTCACCGGGTCTCCTCGCCATTGTAGTTTTTTATTTTATTTTATTATTTTGCTTAATGATTGCCACCTGAGGTAGCCTCTGTTGCCCATTTTCGTCAGCTTCAGAGGGTGGATTTCTCAGTGTTGCTTTTTCCCCAGGTCTCCACGCCCTTGTGTTTTCCTTTTGCTTAACGATTGCCACCTGAGCTAGCCTCTGTTGCCCATGTTCATCAGTTTCAGAGGGTAGATTTCTCAGTGTTGCTTTTTCCCCAGGTCTCCACGCCCTTGTGTGTTTCTTTTGCTTAAAGATTGCCACCTGAGCTAGCCTCTGTTGCGCTTCTTTCTCAGTTTCAGAGGGTAGTTTTCTCAGTGTTGCTTTTTTCGCCAGCTCTCCACGCCCTGGTGTCTTTCTTTTCTGCTTAAGGTTCCAACCTGAGCTAGCGTCTGTTGCCCATGTTCCTCAGTTTCAGAGGGTGGATTTCTCCGTGCTGCTTTTTACCCGGGTCTCCACGCCCTTGTGTGTTTCTTTTGCTTAACGATTGCCACCTGAGCTAGCCTCTGTTGCGCTTCTTTCTCAGTTTCTGAGGGTGGATTTCTCAGTGTTGCTTTTTCCCCAGGTCTCCACGCCCTTGTGTGTTTCTTTTGCTTAACGATTGCCGCCTGAGCTAGCCTCTGTGGCCCATTTTCGTCAGCTTCAGAGGGTGGATTTCTCAGTGTTGCTTTTTCCCCAGGTCTCCACGTCCCTCAGTGTGTGTGTGTGTGTGAGTGTGTGTGTTTTCTTTGCAAGATTGGCACTTGAGCTAACGTGTGTTGCCCATCTTTGTCAGTTTCAGAGGCTAGATTTTTCAGTATCGCTCTTTCCCAAGGTCTCCACTCCCTTGCTCTTTTCTTTGTTTCTTTGTTTCTTTGTTTCTTTCTTTTTGGCTTAAATATTGTCACCTGAGCTAGGCTCTGTTGCCCTGCTTCCTCCGTTTCAGAGGGTACCTTTTTTCAGGGTTGCTTTTTCACCGGGTCTCCTCGCCATTGTAGTTTTTTAATTTTATTTATTTATTTTTTTGCTTAACGATTGCCACCTGAGCTAGCCTGTGTTGCCCATGTTCGTCAGTTTCAGAGGGTAGATTTCTCAGCGTTGCTTTTTCCCCAGGTCTCTACGCGCTTGTGTGTGTGTGTGTGTGTGTGTGTGTGTGTGTGTTCTGCTTAAAGATTGCCACCCGAGCTAGCCCCTGTTGCCCATCTTCGTCAGTTTCAGAGGGTAGATTTCTCAGTGTTGATTTTCCCCCAGTTCTCCACGCCCTCGTGCTTTTTTTTTTTTTTTAATTTCCTTAAATGTCGGCACCTCAGCTAGCCTCTTTTTCCCATCTTCGTCCGTTTCAGCGGGTAGACTCTCCGCCTGCCTTCGACAGACCCTCTGCGCTTGAAAGCTTTCTCCTCCCGTCATCACGGTCCTTCTCGGATGACGTGCCTGGTTTCGGTTTGACCGTCCCCGCCCGCCCTGATTTTCTAAGTCCTCCCGGGAGCCCCGGGGGCGCTCCGGCCGCTCCGGGAAGCGGCGGCCTCCCGGCCGCACCGGCTCAGCCCGGCCCGGGCCGACCCCTGGCCTCTCTGGGGGAACTCTCCCCGTCCCCTTCCCGGTGAGCGCCCGAGAAACCTTTTCCGGGTCCCCCTCCTGCGGCTGGGGCTGCGCCTTGGCGGCCGGGAGCCCGCGGGCGGACGCCCCGGGGCCGAGCTGGGCCGGGAGGCTGGGTCCGAGGGGGCGCCGGGACGGGATCTGGCGGCCCGGCGGCCCGGCTGTGCTCCCCGGCGGGCCCGCGCTCCGGCTCCGTCCCGCTGAGGCGGTCGCCGGTCGCCGGGTGCCACCTGGCGGCCGCTTTTATATCGTCTCTTTCCTCCGGAGCTCCGGCGACGCGGGCCAAGGGACGGGACTTCGGCCGCGGTGACCGAGGCAGAGTCCCGGGAGGCCGGCGTCGCTGGCGGGATCTGGCCCGGTGGCGCCGGTGCGTGAGCGCGACGCCCGCTCGCCGGAGATTGGAGGTGCAGGCTACTGAGGGAGGTGGCTGTCGCCGCGCCGCCCGGTGCCGGCCGGGGTGTGGGGCCTCCCGGACGGGTCGACCAGCAGCCGCCGGTGCCCCTCCGTCCCCGGGAGGGGGTGGGGGGCCACCGCGGGGGAACGGGCGAGGGAACTCGTCCCGTGCCCGGCCGTCGTCCTGAGGGCGGCCCGGTGGTCGGGCCTTCCGCGTCGCCGATCCCCTTTCCGCGCCCCGCTCCGGAGGTGGGGGGACCGGCCGGGGCCTTGCGGGGGAGGCCCGTGGAGGGCGCGACGGGCTCGGCCGCCGGGCTGGCCTTTTCCCCACTGGTCTTCCGAGTCGACCGGCTCTGGCGGTGGGGACCGGGCCCGGTCCTCGGATGCCTCCTCCTCCGTGGCAGTTTTTTGTCCAAGTCCCGCCCTGGAGAAGAGCGTGGACCGGCCCCGGGAGCCCTCGAGGGCGGGCCGGGGAGGGCGTCCCCGGCCGGGACGCGTGCCCGGGGTGGGTCCGGGCCGTCGGACCGGACTTCTCTCTCCGAGTTTCGCGGGTCGCGTCTTTGTCCGGAGGTGGGAGGGGGCCGGCTCGAGGCGTAGGTGGAGCCCCGGCTGAGGGACGGGAGCCACGGTCCCGCCCCGGGCCCGGTCGCCGGAGGCTCCTCCGTGGAATTCTTTTCTAAGTCCTGACCCGGCGACTCAGAGGGAGGGACCGACCGGTCCCGGCCCGCGCGGGCGGCCCGGGGAGGCTGTCCCCGGCTCCCCCTGCCGCCACGCTTCTGGGGTCGACCAGATGGCCCCGGGAGCTCCGGGCCTGGTGGCGATGGGGTCGTGCTTGGGGTCTGGTGGCCGTGGCCGTGATCCAGGGGTTCCCCTCGTGATCCGTGGGTGGGCCCCGTCTCCGGGCGCGGCGATTCTTGCCCCTGAATGGGTGGTTTTGTGCCGCCAGATAAGTGCTGACACGCTCTGCTCGGGTGACAGTCGCCCGAGAGCTTCCGGGTGCCTGGATGCGTGTGCGGGGAGGTCTCCGGGCTCTGGCCGAGAACCGGACGCCCGTTTCCACCCCCGCCGCTTGAGCCGCCCGCTGGGGCCTGCGCGCCGGCTCTTGTGCGTTCCAGGCGTCCCCGCGACCGTGGTGCCACCTCCGGTCTCTGGTACCCGAGGGCGGCGGGGTTAGGGGCGCGGGGTCCTCTACCACGTGCACTCCCTGCTGCCGGCACCCGGGTGCGGTCGCGACTTACCCCGTCCCGCCGGCTCCGTGCCAGTGCGTGTCAGGCGTTCTCGTCCTGGGGTCGTCGCCCGCGCTTGCTAGAGGAGGAGGGGGGCCGGTGAGGCTGAAGCAGGCTCCTCCGCTCGCTGTCCTCGCCGGCCTTCCCTTGCTCGGGGATCCCTCGCGTTATGCTGCTGATCGATGTGGTGATGCTGTGCTCTCCCGGGCCGGGCCTAAGCCGTGCCAGACGAGGGACGGACGTTCATGGCGAACGGGACCGCTCTTCTCGCTCTGCCCGCGGGCCCCCTCGCCCGTTCTCCCCCGCTGCGAGTGGCGTGTGGGAGGTGGCAGGGGTGCGGAATCCGGCCCGACCTCGCTCCCCCGCCCCGTGCCTTGTGGCGTGGGCGGTGTCGGGGTCTCCGTGACGCGGCGGATGCTCCGCCTGTGCCTCTTGGCTGTGTCTCGCGGGCGGCCCTCCCCACGGTGGGGCGGGCCGTGTTGCCGCCGCGCCGCGCGCCTTCTTGGACGCGTGAGCGCGCTCCCCCGGCCGTTGGCGGTGCCCCTGGAGTGTTCCAGGTCGTCCCTCAGGCGCCTGAGGCCGATTGGCGGTGTCGTTCCCTGTTCCCGTCGCCCTCCTCAGGTGACCGCTGCGCTGGTGTGTCTGAGAAGCGGGGGGTCGAGTCGGTAAGGGAGGCGTGCCCGTCCCCCTCGGGGGGGACGGGTGCCTCGTCGCCCCCCCCCACGGCGTGCCGTGTGGGGGCGGGCAGGCTCGGGCGCGTGCCCGCGTGTTCCCCTTGCTGGGGTTTCCACGCGGGTGTGGGAGTGATCGTGGCGGGCCGAGCCAGCGGCGTGATGCTGGCTCTTTGGTTGGGAGGTGCTGTTTGATCGGCACCTCCGTCCCAGTCTCTGCCTCCCTTGGTCTCGGCCTGAGGGGAGGCACTGACTTGGGAGCCGCACAGGGGCCTTTTAGATCCCTAGCTAAGCCCAGTGTGGCCGGAGATGGCGAGCCCGGGGCAGCGCGGGCTCGCGGCCCTGACCACGGACGCTCCGACTTGCTCTAGGCCTTACCTCTACCGCAGACCCCTCCTGCGTTGTGTGGCCATGGTGTCTGTAAGCGCCTTGGTGGGCCCGATGGCGGACGATGGGCGGGGGCGACACGCCCTCGGTGAGAAAGCCTTCTCTAGCGATCCGAGAGGGTGCCTTGGGGTACCGGACCCCCCAGCCGCCGCCCCTCCTCTGCGCGTAGTAGCCACGGACGCCACCACCGTGGCGCGTGGGCAGAGCCGCTCTTTGCCTACCGCGGCCGGCGCCTCCCCCCTCCGAGTCGGGGGAGGGTCACGCCCGGCCGGGCCGTCGTTGGGCGCGGGGCCGCGCGTGTGCGCGAGCGTGCGCGTGGTTCTCCCGTCGCGTGCTGGGGTGGGGAGAGGGCCCGGCCCTGTCCGGGCTCCGCCCCGCCGCGAGCGGCTGGCTCTCCGCTCGCTCCCGTCCCGAGCCGCAGCCGGTGGTGGCGTGCGGGCATGGGTGGGGGCCGCCGCCGCTCTCGGGCGCGTTCCCTCGGGACGTGGGTCCCGGAGCAGACCAGACAGGCAGACGGGTGGCTGGGTGGACGGGGCGGCCCCCGGCGGCGGGGGCGCCTCACGTAGGCCCCGGCGGTGGGGCCGGGCCCGCGGGAGGCCGAAGGGTGGCTGAGGCCGGCCGGCGTCCCAGGCGTCGTGGGACCGCCCTCGCGTGTCGTTGGCGGTGGGATCCCGCGTGTGTTTTCCTGGTGGCCCGTCCGCGCCCGAGGCCGTCCCCGGGAGCCTTCCCGCGAGCCCGCGCTCCCTCCGTCGAGGCGCGCGCCGCGCTCCCCGTTGCCGCCGGTGCTCCCC
>NW_027222245.1:20000-22007 GCF_041296265.1 Equus caballus
CGTCCCGGCCCGAGAAACGAGACGCGGGGTGGATCGGACCAGGCCACGCACCAGGCCGGCCGGCGCTGCATCCTCCCTCCCCCGACCTGACCTGACCTGACCTGACCTGACCTGGACGAACGCCTCCCCATCGCCCGCCCCCGCGAGGCTGATCCGTCCGGCCGGTGAGGAGGCCGCTTGTCGGGCGCCACCGGCTGCCCGGCATCCTCTTATATAGTGTTCGAGGAGGTCGACCAGGTGGCCCGGCGGGATGGGGGGGGGGTGGGGTGCGGGGGGTGGTGTCCCGGGCGGCGGGGGCGGGGGGGTAGGAGTGGAGAGGGAAAGGTGGGCGGGGCGAATGCCGGGGGCGGGGTCGGCGCGGGGCGGGGCGGGGCGGGAGTTGGGGATGGGGGAGGGGCGGGAGCCGTCTGGACATGGAGGGTCGGAAGAGCGGTGGTGACAATGATTTTCATTATCATTTAGAAAGAAGAACGTGGACTTCTTTAGAGGAGTCCTTTGAATAGCTTCTCCATTTAGTTAACATGCATCCAAATGGAGGTCGGGAAACTTGGGTCCTGTTAACATATGGATGGAAGTGGAAAGAACTATCGCGATGACCGTCCTTGTGTTTCTTTTATTTTTTCTTTCTTCCTTCTCCCCAAAGCCGCCCCCCCCCACCCCCGCCCCGCCCCGCCCGCCCCGCCCCGTCCCGTCCCGTCCCGTCCATCCATAGTTGTAGGTTCCAGTGGTAGGTCTTTCGGGTTTCTGCTATGTGGCTTGAAGGGCGATGCTGGGTCTGGGGCTGCGCCCAGGATCCGAACCGGTGAAAACCTGGGCCGTCGAAGCCGGGGGTCGGGGTGGGGGCGCGTACTTGACCGCTCGTCCACGGGCTCGGCCCCCGGCCCTTGTTTTCTAGGAGAGAGACAGAGAGACCCGATCCATTTTCTCTTGGCCTCTAAAGCGTGTGTGTGGTCGAAAGGCGACGGAGAGAGGGGTTCTGGTCCAGAAAGCCCCGACCCGCGCCGCCACGGGGATCGGTCGGTCCCGCCCGAACCGTCCGAGTCGGAAGGAACGGACAGCTTTCCTCCTTTGGGCCCCTGACTTGGGACCAACAGGGGAAGAGAAACAGGCCTCTCTCCCTCACACCCTGGCCCCTTCCCCAGGACGCCCTCCTTCTAGTCAGCCCGCCTCTGGCTTTTCCACACGCCGACGACCGCTCGTCGGCATGGACCCACCTTCCTTGGGGACACCACCACACGACTCTCCCACTCGTCTGCCTGCCTTTCGTTGGCGTCGCTGCCAAAGGCGAGGGTAGGGGTGGCGGTGGCAGGGACGGCAGGGGCCCAGCGGCTCTCTGGAGGGTGAGGAAGTCTTGCTGGTTCTCCTAGGTCGGTGCATCTTTCTCGATCTCCACACACATTCTTCGTTTGGGGAGCCAAGAGACGCCCTCTGAGAATCCCTATGGCCAGGGTCGATCACTTACTCGCTCACTGCCTCGGCCTCGGCCTCGGCCTCGGCCTCTGTCCATCTTGTCTCTCTCCCTCCCTCCCTCCCTCCCTCCCTCCCTCGTCGGTCTCTGTGTGTGGACGTCTAGGTGGAGGCGAGGCAGGGAGGCCATCCACCACCCACCCACCTCGTGGTTTACCACACGCTCTACACGGAGGTAGAATTCCCATCCCACCGAATCCATCCTTTCCACGGGGCACAAGCCAGTGGCCTTCGGGGGTCTCTCTCCCCAGGTGGCGCATCCGTCACGGCTATCTATTTCAGAAGGTTTCCGTTTCCATCCCCTCCTCCGAAAGAAAAAACGGCCCCACTCCCGGATCTGCCTCACCACGACCACCACCACCACCACCGCCGCCGCCGCCGCCGCCGCCGCCGCCGCCGCCGCCGCCATCTGCTGTCGCCCTCTAGGTTGGACCGTTCTAGCTCTCTCCTCTGTGTGGAATCGCAACGTAGGTCGCCTTGGATGTCTGGCACCTCTCACTTAGCAGAAGGTTTTGGAGGCTCAGGCTGGGCCACGCTTTG
>NW_027222246.1:0-17500 GCF_041296265.1 Equus caballus
TGCTTTTTCCCCAGGTCTCCACGCCCTTGTGTGTTTCTTTTGCTTAACGATTGCCACCTGAGCTAGCCTCTGTGGCCCATCTTTGTCAGTTTCAGAGGGTAGATTTCTCAGTCTTGCTCTTTCCCAAGTTCTGCACGCCCTTGTGTGTGGGTTTTTTTTTTTTTTTTTTTTTTTTGCTCAAATATTGAACCTAAGCTAGCATCTGTTGCCCTTCTTCGTCAGTTTCAGAGGGTGGATTTCTCCGTGTTGCTTTTTCCCCAGGTCTCCACGCCCTTGTGTGTTTCTTTGCTTAACGATTGCCACCTGAGCTAGCCTCTGTGGCCCATTTTCGTCAGCTTCAGAGGGTGGATTTCTCAGTGTTGCTTTTTCCCCAGGTCTCCAAGTCCCTCAGTGTGTGTGTGTGTGAGTGTGTGTGTTTTCTTTGCAAGATTGGCACTTGAGCTAACGTGTGTTGCCAGTCTTTGTCAGTCAGAGGCTAGATTTTTCAGTATCGCTCTTTCCAAGGTCTCCACTCCCTTGCTCTTTTCTTTCTTCCTACCTTTCTTTCTTTCTTTCTTTCTTTTTGGCTTAAATATTGTCACCTGAGCTAGGCTCTGTTGCCCTGCTTCCTCCGTTTCAGCGGGTACCTTTTTTCAGGGTTGCTTTTTCACCGGGTCTCCTCGCCATTGTAGTTTTTTTATTTTATTTTATATTTTTGCTTAATGATTGCCACCTGAGGTAGCCTCTGTGGCCCATCTTCGTCAGTTTCAGAGTGTGGATTTCTCCGTGCTGCTTTTTCCCCAGGTCTCCACGCCCTTGTGTGTTTCTTTTGCTTAACGATTGCCACCTGAGCTAGTCTCTGTTGCCCATCTTTGTCAGTTTCAGAGGGTAGATTTCTCAGTCTTGCTCTTTCCCAAGTTCTGCACGCCCTTGTGTGTGTGTGTGTGTGTGTGTTTTTTTTTCTTTTTTTTTGCTCAAATATTGAACCAAAGCTAGCATCTGTTGCCCATCTTCGGCAGTTTCAGAGGGTAGAATTCTCAGTGTTGCTTTTTCCCAGGTCTCCACGCCCTTGTGTTTCCCTTTTGCTTAAAGATTGCCACCTGAGCTAGCCTCTGTTGCCCATCGTCGTCAGTTTCAGAGGGTACATTTCTCAGTGCTGCTTTTTCCCCAGGTCTCCACGCCCTTGTGTGTTTCTTTTGCTTAACGATTGCCACCTGAGCTAGCCTTTGTTGCGCTTCTTTCTCAGTTTCTGAGGGTGGATTTCTCCGTGTTGCTTTTTCCCCAGGTCTCCACGCACTTCCTTTTATTTTTCCTTAAAAATTGCCACCTGAGCTAGCCCGTGTTGCCCATGTTCGTCAGTTTGAGAGGGTGGATTTCTCAGTGTTGCTTTTTCCCCAGGTCTCCACGCCCTTGTGTGTTTCTTTTGCTTAACGATTGCCACCTGAGCTAGCCTCTGTGGCCCATCTTCGTCAGTTTCAGAGGGTAGATTTCTCAGTGCTGCTTTTTGCCCAGGTCTCCACGCCCCTGTGTGTTTCTTTTGCTTAACGATTGCCACCTGAGCTAGCCTCTGTTGCCCATGTTCGTCAGTTTCAGAGGGTGGATTTCTCCGTGCTGCTTTTTACCCGGGTCTCCACGCCCTTGTGTCTTTCTTTTCTGCTTAAAGGTTGCAACCTGAGCTAGGGTCTGTTGCCCATGTTCCTCAGTTTCAGAGGGTGGATTTCTCCGTGCTGCTTTTTACCCGGGTCTCCACGCCCTTGTGTGTTTCTTTTGCTTAACGATTGCCACCTGAGCTAGCCTCTGTGGCCCATTTTCGTCAGCTTCAGAGGGTGGATTTCTCAGTGTTGCTTTTTCCCCAGATCTCCACGTCCCTCAGTGTGTGTGTGTGTGAGTGTGTGTGTTTTCTTTGCAAGATTGGCACTTGAGCTAACGTGTGTTGCCAGTCTTTGTCAGTCAGAGGCTAGATTTTTCAGTATTGCTCTTTCCCAAGGTCTCCACTCCCTTGCTCTTTTCTTTCTTTCTTTCTTTCTTTCTTTCTTTCTTTCTTTCTTTCTTTCTTTCTTTCTTTCTTTCTTGGCTTAAATATTGTCACCTGAGCGAGGCTCTGTTGCCTGCTTCCTCCGTTTCAGAGGGTACCTTTTTTCAGGGTTGCTTTTTCACCGGGTCTCCTCGCCATTGTAGTTTTGTATTTTATTTTATTTTTTTGCTTAATGATTGCCACCTGAGGTAGCCTCTGTTGCCCATTTTCGTCAGCTTCAGAGGGTGGATTTCTCAGTGTTGCTTTTTCCCCAGGTCTCCACGCCCTTGTGTTTTCCTTTTGCTTAACGATTGCCACCTGAGCTAGCCTCTGTTGCCCATCGTCGTCAGTTTCAGAGGGTACATTTCTCAGTGCTGCTTTTTCCCCAGGTCTCCACGCCCTTGTGTGTTTCTTTTGCTTAACGATTGCCACCTGAGCTAGCCTCTGTGGCCCATCTTTGTCAGTTTCAGAGGGTAGATTTCTCAGTCTTGCTCTTTCCCAAGTTCTGCACGCCCTTGTGTGTGGGTTTTTTTTTTTTTTTTTTTTTTTTTGCTCAAATATTGAACCTAAGCTAGCATCTGTTGCCCTTCTTCGTCAGTTTCAGAGGGTGGATTTCTCCGTGTTGCTTTTTCCCCAGGTCTCCACGCCCTTGTGTGTTTCTTTTGCTTAACGATTGCCACCTGAGCTAGCCTCTGTGGCCCATTTTCGTCAGCTTCAGAGGGTGGATTTCTCAGTGTTGCTTTTTCCCCAGGTCTCCAAGTCCCTCAGTGTGTGTGTGTGTGAGTGTGTGTGTTTTCTTTGCAAGATTGGCACTTGAGCTAACGTGTGTTGCCAGTCTTTGTCAGTCAGAGGCTAGATTTTTCAGTATCGCTCTTTCCCAAGGTCTCCACTCCCTTGCTCTTTTCTTTCTTCCTACCTTTCTTTCTTTCTTTCTTTCTTTTTGGCTTAAATATTGTCACCTGAGCTAGGCTCTGTTGCCCTGCTTCCTCCGTTTCAGCGGGTACCTTTTTTCAGGGTTGCTTTTTCACCGGGTCTCCTCGCCATTGTAGTTTTTTTATTTTATTTTATATTTTTGCTTAATGATTGCCACCTGAGGTAGCCTCTGTGGCCCATCTTCGTCAGTTTCAGAGTGTGGATTTCTCCGTGCTGCTTTTTCCCCAGGTCTCCACGCCCTTGTGTGTTTCTTTTGCTTAACGATTGCCACCTGAGCTAGTCTCTGTTGCCCATCTTTGTCAGTTTCAGAGGGTAGATTTCTCAGTCTTGCTCTTTCCCAAGTTCTGCACGCCCTTGTGTGTGTGTGTGTGTGTGTGTTTTTTTTTTTTTTTTTTTGCTCAAATATTGAACCAAAGCTAGCATCTGTTGCCCATCTTCGGCAGTTTCAGAGGGTAGAATTCTCAGTGTTGCTTTTTCCCCAGGTCTCCACGCCCTTGTGTTTCCCTTTTGCTTAAAGATTGCCACCTGAGCTAGCCTCTGTTGCCCATCGTCGTCAGTTTCAGAGGGTACATTTCTCAGTGCTGCTTTTTCCCCAGGTCTCCACGCCCTTGTGTGTTTCTTTTGCTTAACGATTGCCACCTGAGCTAGCCTTTGTTGCGCTTCTTTCTCAGTTTCTGAGGGTGGATTTCTCCGTGTTGCTTTTTCCCAGGTCTCCACGCACTTCCTTTTATTTTTCCTTAAAAATTGCCACCTGAGCTAGCCCGTGTTGCCCATGTTCGTCAGTTTGAGAGGGTGGATTTCTCAGTGTTGCTTTTTCCCCAGGTCTCCACGCCCTTGTGTGTTTCTTTTGCTTAACGATTGCCACCTGAGCTAGCCTCTGTGGCCCATCTTCGTCAGTTTCAGAGGGTAGATTTCTCAGTGCTGCTTTTTGCCCAGGTCTCCACGCCCCTGTGTGTTTCTTTTGCTTAACGATTGCCACCTGAGCTAGCCTCTGTTGCCCATGTTCGTCAGTTTCAGAGGGTGGATTTCTCCGTGCTGCTTTTTACCCGGGTCTCCACGCCCTTGTGTCTTTCTTTTCTGCTTAAAGGTTGCAACCTGAGCTAGGGTCTGTTGCCCATGTTCCTCAGTTTCAGAGGGTGGATTTCTCCGTGCTGCTTTTTACCCGGGTCTCCACGCCCTTGTGTGTTTCTTTTGCTTAACGATTGCCACCTGAGCTAGCCTCTGTGGCCCATTTTCGTCAGCTTCAGAGGGTGGATTTCTCAGTGTTGCTTTTTCCCCAGATCTCCACGTCCCTCAGTGTGTGTGTGTGTGAGTGTGTGTGTTTTCTTTGCAAGATTGGCACTTGAGCTAACGTGTGTTGCCAGTCTTTGTCAGTCAGAGGCTAGATTTTTCAGTATTGCTCTTTCCCAAGGTCTCCACTCCCTTGCTCTTTTCTTTCTTTCTTTCTTTCTTTCTTTCTTTCTTTCTTTCTTTCTTTCTTTCTTTCTTTCTTTCTTTTTGGCTTAAATATTGTCACCTGAGCGAGGCTCTGTTGCCCTGCTTCCTCCGTTTCAGAGGGTACCTTTTTTCAGGGTTGCTTTTTCACCGGGTCTCCTCGCCATTGTAGTTTTGTATTTTATTTTATTTTTTTGCTTAATGATTGCCACCTGAGGTAGCCTCTGTTGCCCATTTTCGTCAGCTTCAGAGGGTGGATTTCTCAGTGTTGCTTTTTCCCCAGGTCTCCACGCCCTTGTGTTTTCCTTTTGCTTAACGATTGCCACCTGAGCTAGCCTCTGTTGCCCATCGTCGTCAGTTTCAGAGGGTACATTTCTCAGTGCTGCTTTTTCCCCAGGTCTCCACGCCCTTGTGTGTTTCTTTTGCTTAACGATTGCCACCTGAGCTAGCCTCTGTGGCCCATCTTTGTCAGTTTCAGAGGGTAGATTTCTCAGTCTTGCTCTTTCCCAAGTTCTGCACGCCCTTGTGTGTGGGTTTTTTTTTTTTTTTTTTTTTTTTGCTCAAATATTGAACCTAAGCTAGCATCTGTTGCCCTTCTTCGTCAGTTTCAGAGGGTGGATTTCTCCGTGTTGCTTTTTCCCCAGGTCTCCACGCCCTTGTGTGTTTCTTTTGCTTAACGATTGCCACCTGAGCTAGCCTCTGTGGCCCATTTTCGTCAGCTTCAGAGGGTGGATTTCTCAGTGTTGCTTTTTCCCCAGGTCTCCAAGTCCCTCAGTGTGTGTGTGTGTGAGTGTGTGTGTTTTCTTTGCAAGATTGGCACTTGAGCTAACGTGTGTTGCCAGTCTTTGTCAGTCAGAGGCTAGATTTTTCAGTATCGCTCTTTCCCAAGGTCTCCACTCCCTTGCTCTTTTCTTTCTTCCTACCTTTCTTTCTTTCTTTCTTTCTTTTTGGCTTAAATATTGTCACCTGAGCTAGGCTCTGTTGCCCTGCTTCCTCCGTTTCAGCGGGTACCTTTTTTCAGGGTTGCTTTTTCACCGGGTCTCCTCGCCATTGTAGTTTTTTTATTTTATTTATATTTTTGCTTAATGATTGCCACCTGAGGTAGCCTCTGTGGCCCATCTTCGTCAGTTTCAGAGTGTGGATTTCTCCGTGCTGCTTTTTCCCCAGGTCTCCACGCCCTTGTGTGTTTCTTTTGCTTAACGATTGCCACCTGAGCTAGTCTCTGTTGCCCATCTTTGTCAGTTTCAGAGGGTAGATTTCTCAGTCTTGCTCTTTCCCAAGTTCTGCACGCCCTTGTGTGTGTGTGTGTGTGTGTGTTTTTTTTTCTTTTTTTTTGCTCAAATATTGAACCAAAGCTAGCATCTGTTGCCCATCTTCGGCAGTTTCAGAGGGTAGAATTCTCAGTGTTGCTTTTTCCCAGGTCTCCACGCCCTTGTGTTTCCCTTTTGCTTAAAGATTGCCACCTGAGCTAGCCTCTGTTGCCCATCGTCGTCAGTTTCAGAGGGTACATTTCTCAGTGCTGCTTTTTCCCCAGGTCTCCACGCCCTTGTGTGTTTCTTTTGCTTAACGATTGCCACCTGAGCTAGCCTTTGTTGCGCTTCTTTCTCAGTTTCTGAGGGTGGATTTCTCCGTGTTGCTTTTTCCCCAGGTCTCCACGCACTTCCTTTTATTTTTCCTTAAAAATTGCCACCTGAGCTAGCCCGTGTTGCCCATGTTCGTCAGTTTGAGAGGGTGGATTTCTCAGTGTTGCTTTTTCCCCAGGTCTCCACGCCCTTGTGTGTTTCTTTTGCTTAACGATTGCCACCTGAGCTAGCCTCTGTGGCCCATCTTCGTCAGTTTCAGAGGGTAGATTTCTCAGTGCTGCTTTTTGCCCAGGTCTCCACGCCCCTGTGTGTTTCTTTTGCTTAACGATTGCCACCTGAGCTAGCCTCTGTTGCCCATGTTCGTCAGTTTCAGAGGGTGGATTTCTCCGTGCTGCTTTTTACCCGGGTCTCCACGCCCTTGTGTCTTTCTTTTCTGCTTAAAGGTTGCAACCTGAGCTAGGGTCTGTTGCCCATGTTCCTCAGTTTCAGAGGGTGGATTTCTCCGTGCTGCTTTTTACCCGGGTCTCCACGCCCTTGTGTGTTTCTTTTGCTTAACGATTGCCACCTGAGCTAGCCTCTGTGGCCCATTTTCGTCAGCTTCAGAGGGTGGATTTCTCAGTGTTGCTTTTTCCCAGATCTCCACGTCCCTCAGTGTGTGTGTGTGTGAGTGTGTGTGTTTTCTTTGCAAGATTGGCACTTGAGCTAACGTGTGTTGCCAGTCTTTGTCAGTCAGAGGCTAGATTTTTCAGTATTGCTCTTTCCCAAGGTCTCCACTCCCTTGCTCTTTTCTTTCTTTCTTTCTTTCTTTCTTTCTTTCTTTCTTTCTTTCTTTCTTTCTTTCTTTCTTGGCTTAAATATTGTCACCTGAGCGAGGCTCTGTTGCCCTGCTTCCTCCGTTTCAGAGGGTACCTTTTTTCAGGGTTGCTTTTTCACCGGGTCTCCTCGCCATTGTAGTTTTGTATTTTATTTTATTTTTTTGCTTAATGATTGCCACCTGAGGTAGCCTCTGTTGCCCATTTTCGTCAGCTTCAGAGGGTGGATTTCTCAGTGTTGCTTTTTCCCCAGGTCTCCACGCCCTTGTGTTTTCCTTTTGCTTAACGATTGCCACCTGAGCTAGCCTCTGTTGCCCATCGTCGTCAGTTTCAGAGGGTACATTTCTCAGTGCTGCTTTTTCCCCAGGTCTCCACGCCCTTGTGTGTTTCTTTTGCTTAACGATTGCCACCTGAGCTAGCCTCTGTGGCCCATCTTTGTCAGTTTCAGAGGGTAGATTTCTCAGTCTTGCTCTTTCCCAAGTTCTGCACGCCCTTGTGTGTGGGTTTTTTTTTTTTTTTTTTTTTTTTGCTCAAATATTGAACCTAAGCTAGCATCTGTTGCCCTTCTTCGTCAGTTTCAGAGGGTGGATTTCTCCGTGTTGCTTTTTCCCCAGGTCTCCACGCCCTTGTGTGTTTCTTTTGCTTAACGATTGCCACCTGAGCTAGCCTCTGTGGCCCATTTTCGTCAGCTTCAGAGGGTGGATTTCTCAGTGTTGCTTTTTCCCCAGGTCTCCAAGTCCCTCAGTGTGTGTGTGTGTGAGTGTGTGTGTTTTCTTTGCAAGATTGGCACTTGAGCTAACGTGTGTTGCCAGTCTTTGTCAGTCAGAGGCTAGATTTTTCAGTATCGCTCTTTCCCAAGGTCTCCACTCCCTTGCTCTTTTCTTTCTTCCTACCTTTCTTTCTTTCTTTCTTTCTTTTTGGCTTAAATATTGTCACCTGAGCTAGGCTCTGTTGCCCTGCTTCCTCCGTTTCAGCGGGTACCTTTTTTCAGGGTTGCTTTTTCACCGGGTCTCCTCGCCATTGTAGTTTTTTTATTTTATTTTATATTTTTGCTTAATGATTGCCACCTGAGGTAGCCTCTGTGGCCCATCTTCGTCAGTTTCAGAGTGTGGATTTCTCCGTGCTGCTTTTTCCCCAGGTCTCCACGCCCTTGTGTGTTTCTTTTGCTTAACGATTGCCACCTGAGCTAGTCTCTGTTGCCCATCTTTGTCAGTTTCAGAGGGTAGATTTCTCAGTCTTGCTCTTTCCCAAGTTCTGCACGCCCTTGTGTGTGTGTGTGTGTGTGTGTTTTTTTTTTTTTTTTTTTGCTCAAATATTGAACCAAAGCTAGCATCTGTTGCCCATCTTCGGCAGTTTCAGAGGGTAGAATTCTCAGTGTTGCTTTTTCCCCAGGTCTCCACGCCCTTGTGTTTCCCTTTTGCTTAAAGATTGCCACCTGAGCTAGCCTCTGTTGCCCATCGTCGTCAGTTTCAGAGGGTACATTTCTCAGTGCTGCTTTTTCCCCAGGTCTCCACGCCCTTGTGTGTTTCTTTTGCTTAACGATTGCCACCTGAGCTAGCCTTTGTTGCGCTTCTTTCTCAGTTTCTGAGGGTGGATTTCTCCGTGTTGCTTTTTCCCCAGGTCTCCACGCACTTCCTTTTATTTTTCCTTAAAAATTGCCACCTGAGCTAGCCCGTGTTGCCCATGTTCGTCAGTTTGAGAGGGTGGATTTCTCAGTGTTGCTTTTTCCCCAGGTCTCCACGCCCTTGTGTGTTTCTTTTGCTTAACGATTGCCACCTGAGCTAGCCTCTGTGGCCCATCTTCGTCAGTTTCAGAGGGTAGATTTCTCAGTGCTGCTTTTTGCCCAGGTCTCCACGCCCCTGTGTGTTTCTTTTGCTTAACGATTGCCACCTGAGCTAGCCTCTGTTGCCCATGTTCGTCAGTTTCAGAGGGTGGATTTCTCCGTGCTGCTTTTTACCCGGGTCTCCACGCCCTTGTGTCTTTCTTTTCTGCTTAAAGGTTGCAACCTGAGCTAGGGTCTGTTGCCCATGTTCCTCAGTTTCAGAGGGTGGATTTCTCCGTGCTGCTTTTTACCCGGGTCTCCACGCCCTTGTGTGTTTCTTTTGCTTAACGATTGCCACCTGAGCTAGCCTCTGTGGCCCATTTTCGTCAGCTTCAGAGGGTGGATTTCTCAGTGTTGCTTTTTCCCCAGATCTCCACGTCCCTCAGTGTGTGTGTGTGTGAGTGTGTGTGTTTTCTTTGCAAGATTGGCACTTGAGCTAACGTGTGTTGCCAGTCTTTGTCAGTCAGAGGCTAGATTTTTCAGTATTGCTCTTTCCCAAGGTCTCCACTCCCTTGCTCTTTTCTTTCTTTCTTTCTTTCTTTCTTTCTTTCTTTCTTTCTTTCTTTCTCTTTTTGGCTTAAATATTGTCACCTGAGCGAGGCTCTGTTGCCCTGCTTCCTCCGTTTCAGAGGGTACCTTTTTTCAGGGTTGCTTTTTCACCGGGTCTCCTCGCCATTGTAGTTTTGTATTTTATTTTATTTTTTTGCTTAATGATTGCCACCTGAGGTAGCCTCTGTTGCCCATTTTCGTCAGCTTCAGAGGGTGGATTTCTCAGTGTTGCTTTTTCCCCAGGTCTCCACGCCCTTGTGTTTTCCTTTTGCTTAACGATTGCCACCTGAGCTAGCCTCTGTTGCCCATCGTCGTCAGTTTCAGAGGGTACATTTCTCAGTGCTGCTTTTTCCCCAGGTCTCCACGCCCTTGTGTGTTTCTTTTGCTTAACGATTGCCACCTGAGCTAGCCTCTGTGGCCCATCTTTGTCAGTTTCAGAGGGTAGATTTCTCAGTCTTGCTCTTTCCCAAGTTCTGCACGCCCTTGTGTGTGGGTTTTTTTTTTTTTTTTTTTTTGCTCAAATATTGAACCTAAGCTAGCATCTGTTGCCCTTCTTCGTCAGTTTCAGAGGGTGGATTTCTCCGTGTTGCTTTTTCCCCAGGTCTCCACGCCCTTGTGTGTTTCTTTTGCTTAACGATTGCCACCTGAGCTAGCCTCTGTGGCCCATTTTCGTCAGCTTCAGAGGGTGGATTTCTCAGTGTTGCTTTTTCCCCAGGTCTCCAAGTCCCTCAGTGTGTGTGTGTGTGAGTGTGTGTGTTTTCTTTGCAAGATTGGCACTTGAGCTAACGTGTGTTGCCAGTCTTTGTCAGTCAGAGGCTAGATTTTTCAGTATCGCTCTTTCCCAAGGTCTCCACTCCCTTGCTCTTTTCTTTCTTCCTACCTTTCTTTCTTTCTTTCTTTCTTTTTGGCTTAAATATTGTCACCTGAGCTAGGCTCTGTTGCCCTGCTTCCTCCGTTTCAGCGGGTACCTTTTTTCAGGGTTGCTTTTTCACCGGGTCTCCTCGCCATTGTAGTTTTTTTATTTTATTTTATATTTTTGCTTAATGATTGCCACCTGAGGTAGCCTCTGTGGCCCATCTTCGTCAGTTTCAGAGTGTGGATTTCTCCGTGCTGCTTTTTCCCCAGGTCTCCACGCCCTTGTGTGTTTCTTTTGCTTAACGATTGCCACCTGAGCTAGTCTCTGTTGCCCATCTTTGTCAGTTTCAGAGGGTAGATTTCTCAGTCTTGCTCTTTCCCAAGTTCTGCACGCCCTTGTGTGTGTGTGTGTGTGTTTTTTTTTTTTTTTTTTTTTGCTCAAATATTGAACCAAAGCTAGCATCTGTTGCCCATCTTCGGCAGTTTCAGAGGGTAGAATTCTCAGTGTTGCTTTTTCCCCAGGTCTCCACGCCCTTGTGTTTCCCTTTTGCTTAAAGATTGCCACCTGAGCTAGCCTCTGTTGCCCATCGTCGTCAGTTTCAGAGGGTACATTTCTCAGTGCTGCTTTTTCCCCAGGTCTCCACGCCCTTGTGTGTTTCTTTTGCTTAACGATTGCCACCTGAGCTAGCCTTTGTTGCGCTTCTTTCTCAGTTTCTGAGGGTGGATTTCTCCGTGTTGCTTTTTCCCCAGGTCTCCACGCACTTCCTTTTATTTTTCCTTAAAAATTGCCACCTGAGCTAGCCCGTGTTGCCCATGTTCGTCAGTTTGAGAGGGTGGATTTCTCAGTGTTGCTTTTTCCCCAGGTCTCCACGCCCTTGTGTGTTTCTTTTGCTTAACGATTGCCACCTGAGCTAGCCTCTGTGGCCCATCTTCGTCAGTTTCAGAGGGTAGATTTCTCAGTGCTGCTTTTTGCCCAGGTCTCCACGCCCCTGTGTGTTTCTTTTGCTTAACGATTGCCACCTGAGCTAGCCTCTGTTGCCCATGTTCGTCAGTTTCAGAGGGTGGATTTCTCCGTGCTGCTTTTTACCCGGGTCTCCACGCCCTTGTGTCTTTCTTTTCTGCTTAAAGGTTGCAACCTGAGCTAGGGTCTGTTGCCCATGTTCCTCAGTTTCAGAGGGTGGATTTCTCCGTGCTGCTTTTTACCCGGGTCTCCACGCCCTTGTGTGTTTCTTTTGCTTAACGATTGCCACCTGAGCTAGCCTCTGTGGCCCATTTTCGTCAGCTTCAGAGGGTGGATTTCTCAGTGTTGCTTTTTCCCCAGATCTCCACGTCCCTCAGTGTGTGTGTGTGTGAGTGTGTGTGTTTTCTTTGCAAGATTGGCACTTGAGCTAACGTGTGTTGCCAGTCTTTGTCAGTCAGAGGCTAGATTTTTCAGTATTGCTCTTTCCCAAGGTCTCCACTCCCTTGCTCTTTTCTTTCTTTCTTTCTTTCTTTCTTTCTTTCTTTCTTTCTTTCTTTCTTTCTCTTTTTGGCTTAAATATTGTCACCTGAGCGAGGCTCTGTTGCCCTGCTTCCTCCGTTTCAGAGGGTACCTTTTTTCAGGGTTGCTTTTTCACCGGGTCTCCTCGCCATTGTAGTTTTGTATTTTATTTTATTTTTTTGCTTAATGATTGCCACCTGAGGTAGCCTCTGTTGCCCATTTTCGTCAGCTTCAGAGGGTGGATTTCTCAGTGTTGCTTTTTCCCCAGGTCTCCACGCCCTTGTGTTTTCCTTTTGCTTAACGATTGCCACCTGAGCTAGCCTCTGTTGCCCATCGTCGTCAGTTTCAGAGGGTACATTTCTCAGTGCTGCTTTTTCCCCAGGTCTCCACGCCCTTGTGTGTTTCTTTTGCTTAACGATTGCCACCTGAGCTAGCCTCTGTGGCCCATCTTTGTCAGTTTCAGAGGGTAGATTTCTCAGTCTTGCTCTTTCCCAAGTTCTGCACGCCCTTGTGTGTGGGTTTTTTTTTTTTTTTTTTTTTTGCTCAAATATTGAACCTAAGCTAGCATCTGTTGCCCTTCTTCGTCAGTTTCAGAGGGTGGATTTCTCCGTGTTGCTTTTTCCCCAGGTCTCCACGCCCTTGTGTGTTTCTTTTGCTTAACGATTGCCACCTGAGCTAGCCTCTGTGGCCCATTTTCGTCAGCTTCAGAGGGTGGATTTCTCAGTGTTGCTTTTTCCCCAGGTCTCCAAGTCCCTCAGTGTGTGTGTGTGTGAGTGTGTGTGTTTTCTTTGCAAGATTGGCACTTGAGCTAACGTGTGTTGCCAGTCTTTGTCAGTCAGAGGCTAGATTTTTCAGTATCGCTCTTTCCCAAGGTCTCCACTCCCTTGCTCTTTTCTTTCTTCCTACCTTTCTTTCTTTCTTTCTTTCTTTTTGGCTTAAATATTGTCACCTGAGCTAGGCTCTGTTGCCCTGCTTCCTCCGTTTCAGCGGGTACCTTTTTTCAGGGTTGCTTTTTCACCGGGTCTCCTCGCCATTGTAGTTTTTTTATTTTATTTTATATTTTTGCTTAATGATTGCCACCTGAGGTAGCCTCTGTGGCCCATCTTCGTCAGTTTCAGAGTGTGGATTTCTCCGTGCTGCTTTTTCCCCAGGTCTCCACGCCCTTGTGTGTTTCTTTTGCTTAACGATTGCCACCTGAGCTAGTCTCTGTTGCCCATCTTTGTCAGTTTCAGAGGGTAGATTTCTCAGTCTTGCTCTTTCCCAAGTTCTGCACGCCCTTGTGTGTGTGTGTGTGTGTGTGTTTTTTTTTTTTTTTTTTGCTCAAATATTGAACCAAAGCTAGCATCTGTTGCCCATCTTCGGCAGTTTCAGAGGGTAGAATTCTCAGTGTTGCTTTTTCCCCAGGTCTCCACGCCCTTGTGTTTCCCTTTTGCTTAAAGATTGCCACCTGAGCTAGCCTCTGTTGCCCATCGTCGTCAGTTTCAGAGGGTACATTTCTCAGTGCTGCTTTTTCCCCAGGTCTCCACGCCCTTGTGTGTTTCTTTTGCTTAACGATTGCCACCTGAGCTAGCCTTTGTTGCGCTTCTTTCTCAGTTTCTGAGGGTGGATTTCTCCGTGTTGCTTTTTCCCCAGGTCTCCACGCACTTCCTTTTATTTTTCCTTAAAAATTGCCACCTGAGCTAGCCCGTGTTGCCCATGTTCGTCAGTTTGAGAGGGTGGATTTCTCAGTGTTGCTTTTTCCCCAGGTCTCCACGCCCTTGTGTGTTTCTTTTGCTTAACGATTGCCACCTGAGCTAGCCTCTGTGGCCCATCTTCGTCAGTTTCAGAGGGTAGATTTCTCAGTGCTGCTTTTTGCCCAGGTCTCCACGCCCCTGTGTGTTTCTTTTGCTTAACGATTGCCACCTGAGCTAGCCTCTGTTGCCCATGTTCGTCAGTTTCAGAGGGTGGATTTCTCCGTGCTGCTTTTTACCCGGGTCTCCACGCCCTTGTGTCTTTCTTTTCTGCTTAAAGGTTGCAACCTGAGCTAGGGTCTGTTGCCCATGTTCCTCAGTTTCAGAGGGTGGATTTCTCCGTGCTGCTTTTTACCCGGGTCTCCACGCCCTTGTGTGTTTCTTTTGCTTAACGATTGCCACCTGAGCTAGCCTCTGTGGCCCATTTTCGTCAGCTTCAGAGGGTGGATTTCTCAGTGTTGCTTTTTCCCCAGATCTCCACGTCCCTCAGTGTGTGTGTGTGTGAGTGTGTGTGTTTTCTTTGCAAGATTGGCACTTGAGCTAACGTGTGTTGCCAGTCTTTGTCAGTCAGAGGCTAGATTTTTCAGTATTGCTCTTTCCCAAGGTCTCCACTCCCTTGCTCTTTTCTTTCTTTCTTTCTTTCTTTCTTTCTTTCTTTCTTTCTTTCTTTTTGGCTTAAATATTGTCACCTGAGCTAGGCTCTGTTGCCCTGCTTCCTCCGTTTCAGCGGGTACCTTTTTTCAGGGTTGCTTTTTCACCGGGTCTCCTCGCCATTGTAGTTTTTTATTTTATTTTATTATTTTGCTTAATGATTGCCACCTGAGGTAGCCTCTGTTGCCCATTTTCGTCAGCTTCAGAGGGTGGATTTCTCAGTGTTGCTTTTTCCCCAGGTCTCCACGCCCTTGTGTTTTCCTTTTGCTTAACGATTGCCACCTGAGCTAGCCTCTGTTGCCCATGTTCATCAGTTTCAGAGGGTAGATTTCTCAGTGTTGCTTTTTCCCCAGGTCTCCACGCCCTTGTGTGTTTCTTTTGCTTAAAGATTGCCACCTGAGCTAGCCTCTGTTGCGCTTCTTTCTCAGTTTCAGAGGGTAGTTTTCTCAGTGTTGCTTTTTTCGCCAGCTCTCCACGCCCTGGTGTCTTTCTTTTCTGCTTAAAGGTTCCAACCTGAGCTAGCGTCTGTTGCCCATGTTCCTCAGTTTCAGAGGGTGGATTTCTCCGTGCTGCTTTTTACCCGGGTCTCCACGCCCTTGTGTGTTTCTTTTGCTTAACGATTGCCACCTGAGCTAGCCTCTGTTGCGCTTCTTTCTCAGTTTCTGAGGGTGGATTTCTCAGTGTTGCTTTTTCCCCAGGTCTCCACGCCCTTGTGTGTTTCTTTTGCTTAACGATTGCCGCCTGAGCTAGCCTCTGTGGCCCATTTTCGTCAGCTTCAGAGGGTGGATTTCTCAGTGTTGCTTTTTCCCCAGGTCTCCACGTCCCTCAGTGTGTGTGTGTGTGTGAGTGTGTGTGTTTTCTTTGCAAGATTGGCACTTGAGCTAACGTGTGTTGCCCATCTTTGTCAGTTTCAGAGGCTAGATTTTTCAGTATCGCTCTTTCCCAAGGTCTCCACTCCCTTGCTCTTTTCTTTGTTTCTTTGTTTCTTTGTTTCTTTCTTTTTGGCTTAAATATTGTCACCTGAGCTAGGCTCTGTTGCCCTGCTTCCTCCGTTTCAGAGGGTACCTTTTTTCAGGGTTGCTTTTTCACCGGGTCTCCTCGCCATTGTAGTTTTTTATTTTATTTATTTATTTTTTTGCTTAACGATTGCCACCTGAGCTAGCCTGTGTTGCCCATGTTCGTCAGTTTCAGAGGGTAGATTTCTCAGCGTTGCTTTTTCCCCAGGTCTCTACGCGCTTGTGTGTGTGTGTGTGTGTGTGTGTGTGTGTGTGTTCTGCTTAAAGATTGCCACCCGAGCTAGCCCCTGTTGCCCATCTTCGTCAGTTTCAGAGGGTAGATTTCTCAGTGTTGATTTTCCCCCAGTTCTCCACGCCCTCGTGCTTTTTTTTTTTTTTTTAATTTCCTTAAATGTCGGCACCTCAGCTAGCCTCTTTTTCCCATCTTCGTCCGTTTCAGCGGGTAGACTCTCCGCCTGCCTTCGACAGACCCTCTGCGCTTGAAAGCTTTCCTCCTCCCGTCATCACGGTCCTTCTCGGATGACGTGCCTGGTTTCGGTTTGACCGTCCCCGCCCGCCCTGATTTTCTAAGTCCTCCCGGGAGCCCCGGGGGCGCTCCGGCCGCTCCGGGAAGCGGCGGCCTCCCGGCCGCACCGGCTCAGCCCGGCCCGGGCCGACCCCTGGCCTCTCTGGGGGAACTCTCCCCGTCCCCTTCCCGGTGAGCGCCCGAGAAACCTTTTCCGGGTCCCCCTCCTGCGGCTGGGGCTGCGCCTTGGCGGCCGGGAGCCCGCGGGCGGACGCCCCGGGGCCGAGCTGGGCCGGGAGGCTGGGTCCGAGGGGGCGCCGGGACGGGATCTGGCGGCCCGGCGGCCCGGCTGTGCTCCCCGGCGGGCCCGCGCTCCGGCTCCGTCCCGCTGAGGCGGTCGCCGGTCGCCGGGTGCCACCTGGCGGCCGCTTTTATATCGTCTCTTTCCTCCGGAGCTCCGGCGACGCGGGCCAAGGGACGGGACTCGGCCGCGGTGACCGAGGCAGAGTCCCGGGAGGCCGGCGTCGCTGGCGGGATCTGGCCCGGTGGCGCCGGTGCGTGAGCGCGACGCCCGCTCGCCGGAGATTGGAGGTGCAGGCTACTGAGGGAGGTGGCTGTCGCCGCGCCGCCCGGTGCCGGCCGGGGTGTGGGGCCTCCCGGACGGGTCGACCAGCAGCCGCCGGTGCCCCTCCGTCCCCGGGAGGGGGTGGGGGGCCACCGCGGGGGAACGGGCGAGGGAACTCGTCCCGTGCCCGGCCGTCGTCCTGAGGGCGGCCCGGTGGTCGGGCCTTCCGCGTCGCCGATCCCCTTTCCGCGCCCCGCTCCGGAGGTGGGGGACCGGCCGGGGCCTTGCGGGGGAGGCCCGTGGAGGGCGCGACGGGCTCGGCCGCCGGGCTGGCCTTTTCCCCACTGGTCTTCCGAGTCGACCGGCTCTGGCGGTGGGGACCGGGCCCGGTCCTCGGATGCCTCCTCCTCCGTGGCAGTTTTTTGTCCAAGTCCCGCCCTGGAGAAGAGCGTGGACCGGCCCCGGGAGCCCTCGAGGGCGGGCCGGGGAGGGCGTCCCCGGCCGGGACGCGTGCCCGGGGTGGGTCCGGGCCGTCGGACCGGACTTCTCTCTCCGAGTTTCGCGGGTCGCGTCTTTGTCCGGAGGTGGGAGGGGGCCGGCTCGAGGCGTAGGTGGAGCCCCGGCTGAGGGACGGGAGCCACGGTCCCGCCCCGGGCCCGGTCGCCGGAGGCTCCTCCGTGGAATTCTTTTCTAAGTCCTGACCCGGCGACTCAGAGGGAGGGACCGACCGGTCCCGGCCCGCGCGGGCGGCCCGGGGAGGCTGTCCCCGGCTCCCCCTGCCGCCACGCTTCTGGGGTCGACCAGATGGCCCCGGGAGCTCCGGGCCTGGTGGCGATGGGGTCGTGCTTGGGGTCTGGTGGCCGTGGCCGTGATCCAGGGGTTCCCCTCGTGATCCGTGGGTGGGCCCCGTCTCCGGGCGCGGCGATTCTTGCCCCTGAATGGGTGGTTTTGTGCCGCCAGATAAGTGCTGACACGCTCTGCTCGGGTGACAGTCGCCCGAGAGCTTCCGGGTGCCTGGATGCGTGTGCGGGGAGGTCTCCGGGCTCTGGCCGAGAACCGGACGCCCGTTTCCACCCCCGCCGCTTGAGCCGCCCGCTGGGGCCTGCGCGCCGGCTCTTGTGCGTTCCAGGCGTCCCCGCGACCGTGGTGCCACCTCCGGTCTCTGGTACCCGAGGGCGGCGGGGTTAGGGGCGCGGGGTCCTCTACCACGTGCACTCCCTGCTGCCGGCACCCGGGTGCGGTCGCGACTTACCCCGTCCCGCCGGCTCCGTGCCAGTGCGTGTCAGGCGTTCTCGTCCTGGGGTCGTCGCCCGCGCTTGCTAGAGGAGGAGGGGGGCCGGTGAGGCTGAAGCAGGCTCCTCCGCTCGCTGTCCTCGCCGGCCTTCCCTTGCTCGGGGATCCCTCGCGTTATGCTGCTGATCGATGTGGTGATGCTGTGCTCTCCCGGGCCGGGCCTAAGCCGTGCCAGACGAGGGACGGACGTTCATGGCGAACGGGACCGCTCTTCTCGCTCTGCCCGCGGGCCCCCTCGCCCGTTCTCCCCCGCTGCGAGTGGCGTGTGGGAGGTGGCAG
>NW_027222247.1:0-7500 GCF_041296265.1 Equus caballus
GTTCTGCACGCCCTTGTGTGTGGGTTTTTTTTTTTTTTTTTTTTTTTGCTCAAATATTGAACCTAAGCTAGCATCTGTTGCCCTTCTTCGTCAGTTTCAGAGGGTGGATTTCTCCGTGTTGCTTTTTCCCCAGGTCTCCACGCCCTTGTGTGTTTCTTTTGCTTAACGATTGCCACCTGAGCTAGCCTCTGTGGCCCATTTTCGTCAGCTTCAGAGGGTGGATTTCTCAGTGTTGCTTTTTCCCCAGGTCTCCAAGTCCCTCAGTGTGTGTGTGTGTGAGTGTGTGTGTTTTCTTTGCAAGATTGGCACTTGAGCTAACGTGTGTTGCCAGTCTTTGTCAGTCAGAGGCTAGATTTTTCAGTATCGCTCTTTCCCAAGGTCTCCACTCCCTTGCTCTTTTCTTTCTTCCTACCTTTCTTTCTTTCTTTCTTTCTTTTTGGCTTAAATATTGTCACCTGAGCTAGGCTCTGTTGCCCTGCTTCCTCCGTTTCAGCGGGTACCTTTTTTCAGGGTTGCTTTTTCACCGGGTCTCCTCGCCATTGTAGTTTTTTTATTTTATTTATATTTTTGCTTAATGATTGCCACCTGAGGTAGCCTCTGTGGCCCATCTTCGTCAGTTTCAGAGTGTGGATTCTCCGTGCTGCTTTTTCCCCAGGTCTCCACGCCCTTGTGTGTTTCTTTTGCTTAACGATTGCCACCTGAGCTAGTCTCTGTTGCCCATCTTTGTCAGTTTCAGAGGGTAGATTTCTCAGTCTTGCTCTTTCCCAAGTTCTGCACGCCCTTGTGTGTGTGTGTGTGTGTGTGTTTTTTTTTTTTTTTTTGCTCAAATATTGAACCAAAGCTAGCATCTGTTGCCCATCTTCGGCAGTTTCAGAGGGTAGAATTCTCAGTGTTGCTTTTTCCCCAGGTCTCCACGCCCTTGTGTTTCCCTTTTGCTTAAAGATTGCCACCTGAGCTAGCCTCTGTTGCCCATCGTCGTCAGTTTCAGAGGGTACATTTCTCAGTGCTGCTTTTTCCCCAGGTCTCCACGCCCTTGTGTGTTTCTTTTGCTTAACGATTGCCACCTGAGCTAGCCTTTGTTGCGCTTCTTTCTCAGTTTCTGAGGGTGGATTTCTCCGTGTTGCTTTTTCCCCAGGTCTCCACGCACTTCCTTTTATTTTTCCTTAAAAATTGCCACCTGAGCTAGCCTCTGTTGCCCATGTTCGTCAGTTTCAGAGGGTGGATTTCTCAGTGCTGCTTTTTACCCAGGTCTCCACGCCCTTGTGTGTTTCTTTTGCTTAACGATTGCCACCTGAGCTAGCCTCTGTGGCCCATCTTCGTCAGTTTCAGAGGGTAGATTTCTCAGTGCTGCTTTTTGCCCAGGTCTCCACGCCCCTGTGTGTTTCTTTTGCTTAACGATTGCCACCTGAGCTAGCCTCTGTGCCCATGTTCGTCAGTTTCAGAGGGTGGATTTCTCCGTGCTGCTTTTTACCCGGGTCTCCACGCCCTTGTGTCTTTCTTTTCTGCTTAAAGGTTGCAACCTGAGCTAGGGTCTGTTGCCCATGTTCCTCAGTTTCAGAGGGTGGATTTCTCCGTGCTGCTTTTTACCCGGGTCTCCACGCCCTTGTGTGTTTCTTTTGCTTAACGATTGCCACCTGAGCTAGCCTCTGTGGCCCATTTTCGTCAGCTTCAGAGGGTGGATTTCTCAGTGTTGCTTTTTCCCCAGATCTCCACGTCCCTCAGTGTGTGTGTGTGTGAGTGTGTGTGTTTTCTTTGCAAGATTGGCACTTGAGCTAACGTGTGTTGCCAGTCTTTGTCAGTCAGAGGCTAGATTTTTCAGTATTGCTCTTTCCCAAGGTCTCCACTCCCTTGCTCTTTTCTTTCTTTCTTTCTTTCTTTCTTTCTTTCTTTCTTTCTTTCTTTTTGGCTTAAATATTGTCACCTGAGCTAGGCTCTGTTGCCCTGCTTCCTCCGTTCAGCGGGTACCTTTTTTCAGGGTTGCTTTTTCACCGGGTCTCCTCGCCATTGTAGTTTTTATTTTATTTTATTATTTTGCTTAATGATTGCCACCTGAGGTAGCCTCTGTTGCCCATTTTCGTCAGCTTCAGAGGGTGGATTTCTCAGTGTTGCTTTTTCCCCAGGTCTCCACGCCCTTGTGTTTTCCTTTTGCTTAACGATTGCCACCTGAGCTAGCCTCTGTTGCCCATGTTCATCAGTTTCAGAGGGTAGATTTCTCAGTGTTGCTTTTTCCCCAGGTCTCCACGCCCTTGTGTGTTTCTTTTGCTTAAAGATTGCCACCTGAGCTAGCCTCTGTTGCGCTTCTTTCTCAGTTTCAGAGGGTAGTTTTCTCAGTGTTGCTTTTTTCGCCAGCTCTCCACGCCCTGGTGTCTTTCTTTTCTGCTTAAAGGTTCCAACCTGAGCTAGCGTCTGTTGCCCATGTTCCTCAGTTTCAGAGGGTGGATTTCTCCGTGCTGCTTTTTACCCGGGTCTCCACGCCCTTGTGTGTTTCTTTTGCTTAACGATTGCCACCTGAGCTAGCCTCTGTTGCGCTTCTTTCTCAGTTTCTGAGGGTGGATTTCTCAGTGTTGCTTTTTCCCCAGGTCTCCACGCCCTTGTGTGTTTCTTTTGCTTAACGATTGCCGCCTGAGCTAGCCTCTGTGGCCCATTTTCGTCAGCTTCAGAGGGTGGATTTCTCAGTGTTGCTTTTTCCCAGGTCTCCACGTCCCTCAGTGTGTGTGTGTGTGTGAGTGTGTGTGTTTTCTTTGCAAGATTGGCACTTGAGCTAACGTGTGTTGCCCATCTTTGTCAGTTTCAGAGGCTAGATTTTTCAGTATCGCTCTTTCCCAAGGTCTCCACTCCCTTGCTCTTTTCTTTGTTCTTTGTTTCTTTGTTTCTTTCTTTTTGGCTTAAATATTGTCACCTGAGCTAGGCTCTGTTGCCCTGCTTCCTCCGTTTCAGAGGGTACCTTTTTTCAGGGTTGCTTTTTCACCGGGTCTCCTCGCCATTGTAGTTTTTTATTTTATTTATTTATTTTTTTGCTTAACGATTGCCACCTGAGCTAGCCTGTGTTGCCCATGTTCGTCAGTTTCAGAGGGTAGATTTCTCAGCGTTGCTTTTTCCCCAGGTCTCTACGCGCTTGTGTGTGTGTGTGTGTGTGTGTGTGTGTGTGTGTTCTGCTTAAAGATTGCCACCCGAGCTAGCCCCTGTTGCCCATCTTCGTCAGTTTCAGAGGGTAGATTTCTCAGTGTTGATTTTCCCCAGTTCTCCACGCCCTCGTGCTTTTTTTTTTTTTTTAATTTCCTTAAATGTCGGCACCTCAGCTAGCCTCTTTTTCCCATCTTCGTCCGTTTCAGCGGGTAGACTCTCCGCCTGCCTTCGACAGACCCTCTGCGCTTGAAAGCTTTCCTCCTCCCGTCATCACGGTCCTTCTCGGATGACGTGCCTGGTTTCGGTTTGACCGTCCCCGCCCGCCCTGATTTTCTAAGTCCTCCCGGGAGCCCCGGGGGCGCTCCGGCCGCTCCGGGAAGCGGCGGCCTCCCGGCCGCACCGGCTCAGCCCGGCCCGGGCCGACCCCTGGCCTCTCTGGGGGAACTCTCCCCGTCCCCTTCCCGGTGAGCGCCCGAGAAACCTTTTCCGGGTCCCCCTCCTGCGGCTGGGGCTGCGCCTTGGCGGCCGGGAGCCCGCGGGCGGACGCCCCGGGGCCGAGCTGGGCCGGGAGGCTGGGTCCGAGGGGGCGCCGGGACGGGATCTGGCGGCCCGGCGGCCCGGCTGTGCTCCCCGGCGGGCCCGCGCTCCGGCTCCGTCCCGCTGAGGCGGTCGCCGGTCGCCGGGTGCCACCTGGCGGCCGCTTTTATATCGTCTCTTTCCTCCGGAGCTCCGGCGACGCGGGCCAAGGACGGGACTCGGCCGCGGTGACCGAGGCAGAGTCCCGGGAGGCCGGCGTCGCTGGCGGATCTGGCCCGGTGGCGCCGGTGCGTGAGCGCGACGCCCGCTCGCCGGAGATTGGAGGTGCAGGCTACTGAGGGAGGTGGCTGTCGCCGCGCCGCCCGGTGCCGGCCGGGGTGTGGGGCCTCCCGGACGGGTCGACCAGCAGCCGCCGGTGCCCCTCCGTCCCCGGGAGGGGGTGGGGGGCCACCGCGGGGGAACGGGCGAGGGAACTCGTCCCGTGCCCGGCCGTCGTCCTGAGGGCGGCCCGGTGGTCGGGCCTTCCGCGTCGCCGATCCCCTTTCCGCGCCCCGCTCCGGAGGTGGGGGACCGGCCGGGGCCTTGCGGGGGAGGCCCGTGGAGGGCGCGACGGGCTCGGCCGCCGGGCTGGCCTTTTCCCCACTGGTCTTCCGAGTCGACCGGCTCTGCGGTGGGGACCGGGCCCGGTCCTCGGATGCCTCCTCCTCCGTGGCAGTTTTTTGTCCAAGTCCCGCCTGGAGAAGAGCGTGGACCGGCCCCGGAGCCCTCGAGGGCGGGCCGGGGAGGGCGTCCCCGGCCGGGACGCGTGCCCGGGGTGGGTCCGGGCCGTCGGACCGGACTTCTCTCTCCAGAGTTTCGCGGGTCGCGTCTTTGTCCGGAGGTGGGAGGGGCCGGCTCGAGGCGTAGGTGGAGCCCCGGCTGAGGGACGGGAGCCACGGTCCCGCCCCGGGCCCGGTCGCCGGAGGCTCCTCCGTGGAATTCTTTTCTAAGTCCTGACCCGGCGACTCAGAGGGAGGGACCGACCGGTCCCGGCCCGCGCGGGCGGCCCGGGGAGGCTGTCCCCGGCTCCCCCTGCCGCCACGCTTCTGGGGTCGACCAGATGGCCCCGGGAGCTCCGGGCCTGGTGGCGATGGGGTCGTGCTTGGGGTCTGGTGGCCGTGGCCGTGATCCAGGGGTTCCCCTCGTGATCCGTGGGTGGGCCCCGTCTCCGGGCGCGGCGATTCTTGCCCCTGAATGGGTGGTTTTGTGCCGCCAGATAAGTGCTGACACGCTCTGCTCGGGTGACAGTCGCCCGAGAGCTTCCGGGTGCCTGGATGCGTGTGCGGGGAGGTCTCCGGGCTCTGGCCGAGAACCGGACGCCCGTTTCCACCCCCGCCGCTTGAGCCGCCCGCTGGGGCCTGCGCGCCGGCTCTTGTGCGTTCCAGGCGTCCCCGCGACCGTGGTGCCACCTCCGGTCTCTGGTACCCGAGGGCGGCGGGGTTAGGGGCGCGGGGTCCTCTACCACGTGCACTCCCTGCTGCCGGCACCCGGGTGCGGTCGCGACTTACCCCGTCCCGCCGGCTCCGTGCCAGTGCGTGTCAGGCGTTCTCGTCCTGGGGTCGTCGCCCGCGCTTGCTAGAGGAGGAGGGGGGCCGGTGAGGCTGAAGCAGGCTCCTCCGCTCGCTGTCCTCGCCGGCCTTCCCTTGCTCGGGGATCCCTCGCGTTATGCTGCTGATCGATGTGTGATGCTGTGCTCTCCCGGGCCGGGCCTAAGCCGTGCCAGACGAGGGACGGACGTTCATGGCGAACGGGACCGCTCTTCTCGCTCTGCCCGCGGGCCCCCTCGCCCGTTCTCCCCCGCTGCGAGTGGCGTGTGGGAGGTGGCAGGGGTGCGGAATCCGGCCCGACCTCGCTCCCCCGCCCCGTGCCTTGTGGCGTGGGCGGTGTCGGGGTCTCCGTGACGCGGCGGATGCTCCGCCTGTGCCTCTTGGCTGTGTCTCGCGGGCGGCCCTCCCCACGGTGGGGCGGGCCGTGTTGCCGCCGCGCCGCGCGCCTTCTTGGACGCGTGAGCGCGCTCCCCCGGCCGTTGGCGGTGCCCCTGGAGTGTTCCAGGTCGTCCCTCAGGCGCCTGAGGCCGATTGGCGGTGTCGTTCCCTGTTCCCGTCGCCCTCCTCAGGTGACCGCTGCGCTGGTGTGTCTGAGAAGCGGGGGGTCGAGTCGGTAAGGGAGGCGTGCCCGCCCCCTCGGGGGGGACGGGTGCCTCGTCGCCCCCCCCCACGGCGTGCCGTGTGGGGGCGGGCAGGCTCGGGCGCGTGCCCGCGTGTTCCCCTTGCTGGGGTTTCCACGCGGGTGTGGGAGTGATCGTGGCGGGCCGAGCCAGCGGCGTGATGCTGGCTCTTTGGTTGGGAGGTGCTGTTTGATCGGCACCTCCGTCCCAGTCTCTGCCTCCCTTGGTCTCGGCCTGAGGGGAGGCACTGACTTGGGAGCCGCACAGGGGCCTTTTAGATCCCTAGCTAAGCCCAGTGTGGCCGGAGATGGCGAGCCCGGGGCAGCGCGGGCTCGCGGCCCTGACCACGGACGCTCCGACTTGCTCTAGGCCTTACCTCTACCGCAGACCCCTCCTGCGTTGTGTGGCCATGGTGTCTGTAAGCGCCTTGGTGGGCCCGATGGCGGACGATGGGCGGGGGCGACACGCCCTCGGTGAGAAAGCCTTCTCTAGCGATCCGAGAGGGTGCCTTGGGGTACCGGACCCCCCAGCCGCCGCCCCTCCTCTGCGCGTAGTAGCCACGGACGCCACCACCGTGGCGCGTGGGCAGAGCCGCTCTTTGCCTACCGCGGCCGGCGCCTCCCCCCTCCGAGTCGGGGGAGGGTCACGCCCGGCCGGGCCGTCGTTGGGCGCGGGGCCGCGCGTGTGCGCGAGCGTGCGCGTGGTTCTCCCGTCGCGTGCTGGGGTGGGGAGAGGGCCCGGCCCTGTCCGGGCTCCGCCCCGCCGCGAGCGGCTGGCTCTCCGCTCGCTCCCGTCCCGAGCCGCAGCCGGTGGTGGCGTGCGGGCATGGGTGGGGGCCGCCGCCGCTCTCGGGCGCGTTCCCTCGGGACGTGGGTCCCGGAGCAGACCAGACAGGCAGACGGGTGGCTGGGTGGACGGGGCGGCCCCCGGCGGCGGGGGCGCCTCACGTAGGCCCCGGCGGTGGGGCCGGGCCCGCGGGAGGCCGAAGGGTGGCTGAGGCCGGCCGGCGTCCCAGGCGTCGTGGGACCGCCCTCGCGTGTCGTTGGCGGTGGGATCCCGCGTGTGTTTTCCTGGTGGCCCGTCCGCGCCCGAGGCCGTCCCCGGGAGCCTTCCCGCGAGCCCGCGCTCCCTCCGTCGAGGCGCGCGCCGCGCTCCCCGTTGCCGCCGGTGCTCCCCCGCCCGGGCAGACGCCTGGCCGCGCCGCCCACCGGCCGGGACCGAAATGGGCCTCGCCGCGCGGGTGTCGCCTCCGGCCACCGAGGCCGGTGGTGGCCCCGGGCGAAGTGCCCTCGGCTCCGGTTGGGTGGCGCCCGTGCGCCAGGCGCCCGGCGTGGGACGCCGGCGCCGTGTGCGGGAGAGCCCTGGCCGTGGAGGTGGGTGGTGGGGGCCGAGCCCCCGTGAGCTGCGCGCGGGGCGACGGGGCCAGTCGCCGTTCCGGGCGCTGCGGGACCGCCCCTGGTGCTGGAGGCCCCTGGCGGTGAGACCCCGTGTGTGCTCCGGCGGCCGACTTGCCTCGGGAGGCTCTGTCTTCCCTCCTTCGCCCCGAGCGCGTCTCTCGGCGGGCCGCGGCCCTTCCTCCACCGCCACCGCCTCTCCGGCGCCTCGGCCCTCGCCGCCGTCGGCCTTCTCCC
>NW_027222247.1:10000-12500 GCF_041296265.1 Equus caballus
CTCGCCGCCGGCGGCCGAGCCTTTTCACCCCCGCGCGGCGCGGGCGGGCCGGCGCGGTGCCGGCCCGCTGGTCGCGAGAGGTTCGAGAGAGGGAGGAGGGGGCGCGCGGGAGGCGCGGGCGCCCGGCCGGAGGCGCGGGAGGCGCGGGCGCGCCTCGGGCCCGGGTCGGCGGTGGTCCGGAGGGAGTGGGCTCGATGTCGGCGAGCCCACGAGCCCCTTCCGGCCTCCGTCCGCCCGGCGTTCCGAGGCCGCCGCGTCCTCCGCGCCGCCGCCCCCGGCGCGTCCGTCCCCGCGCCCTCCGGTCTCCCGGGAGGCGGGCCGGAGTTTGTCGCGCCGCGCCTCCGTCTCCGGCGCCGTCCGTCCCCCGCTCTCGCGGGCGGCGGCGCCCTCGGCGCGTCTCGGGAAGGGCGGCGTGGTGGCGCGAGCCCCCGCGGAGTCCCCGGGGTCAGGTCCCCCGGGGCCTCGGAGCCTCGGCTCACGCGGGGTGCCCGCCGCCCGCCGCCTCCCGTCGCCCGCCCTGGGCCGTTCCCCGGCCGTCGGCGTCGTCGTCCGTCCGATGGTGCCTCCGCGTCTCTGCCCGCCCTCGGCGCCCCGGGCGCCCGCGTCCGGCCGGCCACGTCCGCCCACCCCCCTCGCCCTGCCCGCTCGCTCCCCGCTTCCCGCCGCAGCCCCTCGCCCTCCGTGGCGAGAGGGGCCTGGGACGCGGGTGCGGGGAGGGTCCCCGGGGGGGAAAGTCGGGTCGGGTCTGGTGGCGTGCGTCGGACGCGAGGGGGCCCGCCCGGCGTCGAGGGGGCCGTGGGCGCAGTGGGGTCGTCGGTCGGCGGCGCCCGGCGGCGGGGTTCGGTCACGGGCGGGCAGCGCCGAGGCCTGCGTCCGTCCCCGGGTGGCCGCGGGCGGCGCGGGGCGGCGTCGAGGCGGTGGCCGCGCGGCACTACCCGCTCCGCCTCGTCCGTTTCTTTGGCTTCCCCCCCATCCAGGTACCTAGCGCGTCCCGGCGCGGAGGTTTAAAGACCCCTGGGGGGCCTCGCCCGTCCGCCTTGGGTCGGGGCGGTCGGGCCCGCGGGGAGTCGGGAGGCCTGGCCCTTCTCCCCCAGACTCCGCCTCGCCGGGCCGGGGGGCGCCGCGCCGCCGTCGCGGCGGCCGTCGGGAGGGGGCGTCCCCGGCGGCCGTCGTGTCGTCGCGTGCGCGTGCGCGCCCCGCGTCCTCGGGCGAGGCGGGAGCCCCCGGGCGCCTGTGGGGTGTCCGAGCACGGCCCCGCGGGGCCCGTGCCGGACGCCCCGTCGTCCAACCTTCCGACCTCACGGAGTCTGGTCTCGTTGTGTCTTCCTGGCCGGCCGGAGGCACCCTCCGGGGATGTGCCGTGCCAGGGGCGGGCTCTCCCCCCGCCCTGCGGGGGGACCCCGCCGTTCAAACTCGTACGACTCTTAGCGGTGGATCACTCGGCTCGTGCGTCGATGAAGAACGCAGCTAGCTGCGAGAATTAATGTGAATTGCAGGACACATTGATCATCGACACTTCGAACGCACTTGCGGCCCCGGGTTCCTCCCGGGGCTACGCCTGTCTGAGCGTCGCTTGACGATCAATCGCCCCCGGGGTGGGTGTCGCCTGCCCCGGGGTGCGCGGCTGGGGGTCTCTCGCAGGGCCCGCCCCGGGCCCTCCGTCCCCCTAAGTGCAGACGCGGTGCCCCTCCTCCGCCCCGCGCGGCCGCCCCTCCTCCCACGCGCCCCGGCGCCCGGTCGTCGGAGGCGCGTGGGGGTCGGTGGCGGCGGCGCCGCGGGGTCCCGGGGTGGGGGCCGCCGCCCGCGAGTCGAGGGAGAGGCAGACGCGAGAGCTCGCGCCGAGGTGCCCGTGGCCGCCACGGTGCCTTCGGGGGCTCCCTCGCGCCGCACGCGGCCTCGGGGTGGCCGGGGCGGGGACGAGACGGGTCCCGCGGCGCGCGGTCGGGGCCGCCGTGTTCGGGGGGGCCCGCGTCCGGGCCGCCTGTCCGGTCGCCGCTCGCCCCCGTCGGCGGTCTGTCCCGGTGCGTCCGGCCGGCCCCTCGCCGGTCCCCGGCGCGCCCGGGTCCCGGACCGTGACCCCTCCCCGGCCTCGCCCCGTCGGGGTGGCTCGCGCCGAGGCCGAGTCGCGTGCGCGGGGCCGCGCCCCGGGGACGCGTGCCCCGGCGGTGACCCGCGGGACGCCGCGGCGTCGTCCGCCGCCGCGCGCCCTCCCCCGGGTCGCGGCCGCGCCGCGCTGCGTGCCCCGAGCCCCGGGCGGGCGGGCGGGCGCCGCGTCCGCCGCCCGACGGGCCGTGGCGGCTCGCGGCGGAGGGGCGGGTGTCGGGAGGCGGTGGGACGCGCGCGGGAGGTCGGCGGTCGGGGGCGACCGCCGGCCCCGCCGCGCCCGCCGCCGCCCCTCCGCGCTCTCCTCCCCCGCGTCGCCGCGACGCGTCCGCCGTGCGCGTGGCGGCGTCCCGCTCCGCCCCCCTCCTCCCCGGCGGGGCCCCTCGCCCGTGCCGCC
>NW_027222247.1:20000-26904 GCF_041296265.1 Equus caballus
TTTTCATTATCATTTAGAAAGAAGAACGTGGACTTCTTTAGAGGAGTCCTTTGAATAGCTTCTCCATTTAGTTAACATGCATCCAAATGGAGGTCGGGAAACTTGGGTCCTGTTAACATATGGATGGAAGTGGAAAGAACTATCGCGATGACCGTCCTTGTGTTTCTTTTATTTTTTCTTTCTTCCTTCTCCCCAAAGCCGCCCCCCCCCACCCCCGCCCCGCCCCGCCCCGCCCCGCCCCGTCCCGTCCCGTCCCGTCCATCCATAGTTGTAGGTTCCAGTGGTAGGTCTTTCGGGTTTCTGCTATGTGGGCTTGAAGGGCGATGCTGGGTCTGGGGCTGCGCCCAGGATCCGAACCGGTGAAAACCTGGGCCGTCGAAGCCGGGGGTCGGGGTGGGGGCGCGTACTTGACCGCTCGTCCACGGCTCGGCCCCCGGCCCTTGTTTTCTAGGGAGAGAGACAGAGAGACCCGATCCATTTTCTCTTGGCCTCTAAAGCGTGTGTGTGGTCGAAAGGCGACGGAGAGAGGGGTTCTGGTCCAGAAAGCCCCGACCGCGCCGCCACGGGGATCGGTCGGTCCCGCCCGAACCGTCCGAGTCGGAAAGGAACGGACAGCTTTCCTCCTTTGGGCCCCTGACTTGGGACCAACAGGGGAAGAGAAACAGGCCTCTCTCCCTCACACCCTGGCCCCTTCCCCCAGGACGCCCTCCTTCTAGTCAGCCCGCCTCTGGCTTTTCCACACGCCGACGACCGCTCGTCGGCATGGACCCACCTTCCTTGGGGGACACCACCACACGACTCTCCCACTCGTCTGCCTGCCTTTCGTTGGCGTCGCTGCCAAAGGCGAGGGGTAGGGGTGGCGGTGGCAGGGACGGCAGGGGCCCAGCGGCTCTCTGGAGGGTGAGGAAGTCTTGCTGGTTCTCCTAGGTCGGTGATCTTTCTCGATCTCCACACACATTCTTCGTTTGGGGAGCCAAGAGACGCCCTCTGAGGAATCCCTATGGCCAGGGTCGATCACTTACTCGCTCACTGCCTCGGCCTCGGCCTCGGCCTCGGCCTCTGTCCATCTTGTCTCTCTCCCTCCCTCCCTCCCTCCCTCCCTCCCTCGTCGGTCTCTGTGTGTGGACGTCTAGGTGGAGGCGAGGCAGGGAGGCCATCCACCCACCCACCCACCTCGTGGTTTACCACACGCTCTACACGGAGGTAGAATTCCCATCCCACCGAATCCATCCTTTCCACGGGGCACAAGCCAGTGGCCTTCGGGGGTCTCTCTCCCCAAGGTGGCGCATCCGTCACGGCTATCTATTTCCAGAAGGTTTCCGTTTCCATCCCCTCCCTCCGAAAGAAAAAACGGCCCCACTCCCGGATCTGCCTCACCACGACCACCACCACCACCACCGCCGCCGCCGCCGCCGCCGCCGCCGCCGCCGCCGCCGCCATCTGCTGTCGCCCTCTAGGGTTGGACCGTTCTAGCTCTCTCCTCTGTGTGGAATCGCAACGTAGGTCGCCTTGGATGTCTGGCACCTCTCACTTAGCAGAAGGTTTTGGAGGCTCAGGCTGGGCCACGCTTTGGCCCGGGTCAGTGTTCCGTTCCTCCGGACGGCTTCCTCGTTTTCCACGAGAAGGAGCCGTGAAGACGGAAAGGAAGGGCGGATGGATGGCTTCTCCCGTGCTACCGAGTCCCTCTCCCCTTTTCCCCAAAGCGTGAGGGGCGGTCGACAGGATCGTCTCTGATGACAAAAGTCAGAGGCACCCCGGGTCAGACACCGTGCGAGGCGTTGGTGTGTTCTCGAGACGAGAACACGTCCCCGTCAGCGTTTCCTGTCGTTCTCGTTCCGAAAGGATTCACGCGCCACCCCGTCTCCCTCAAGGTCTTAGGGCTGTCGTGCTCCGCAGCCGTCACGTGTCGTGGATCCTGGGCACCACCACGCCACCCCGCCCCCGCCCCCCCGCCATAGCTGTCGATCGCTATGTGGCACGCCTACGTTTGCCCAAAAGGGCAGTCCGATGGACAGCGTGGGTGCTTTTCCCAGCAGGCAGGCAGGTGAGAGTCACCCCTCTAGAAGGTTTCCAAGCCCCGTTCCATTCTCAGAGGCAGCTCCTTTGGCCATCAAGGAGGCAGGCGATGGGGGTGGGGGTGGGGATGGGGATGGGGCCGGGGCCTCTGTCCCTCTGTCGCGGTAGAAATGATTGGGAAAGGAGGGACGATGGGCGTAGGTCAACCATCCTGGGCGGTGGTGCTTTGGGAGCTTTTTCTAGAAGAAGGAGCGAACGGCCTTCCCTGGGAAGGGAGGAAACCAGAGGAGGTCCCCCTCAGACCGACCTGGCACGAGAAGGACACTCTCTCTCTCTCTCCCTTTTCTTCCTGACTTGAAATCAGGAGACAAAACTCCCCTGCCAAAGGGGCCCTCCCGAAACGGGGAGTGAGGAAGACCTCCTTCTCTTCACGGCTGAAGTTCTCCCTGCCTTTCCTGGACGGGAAGGATAGCACCTACGCCCGCTGCCGTCGGCGACTTTTAGTCCGCCTGGAGAGGAAGAAATTCTTTCCCGTGGCCGAACCCTGGCGGTTCGTTCGTGCTGCAGAGGACGTGGCCCTCTCTGACACACCCAGGAACCTCCTCGCTCCGGGTCGCTCCGGGTCGAGGAGAGGGAGTTCTGTTCTGTGGTTTAGAATGGTGCTTAAAAAGGGACATCGCTTACAAAGGGTCCTCGTCCCCCTTCCTAAACGGACGGCTCGGCTCGGAGGCGTGAGATACGTTTCGCATCCTCCTCGTCGTCTTCACTCAAAGTTTTATTGGAGTTTTGAAGATTTTATTTTTTGTCTTTCCTTTTTCTCCCCAAAGCCCCCCCGGTACATAGTTGTGTGTTCTTCGTTGTGGGTCCTTCTAGCGGTGGTATGTGGGACGCCGCCTCAGCGTGGTTTGATGAGCAGTGCCGTGTCCGCGCCCGGGATCCGAACCGACGAAACACTGGGCCGCCTGCAGCGGAGCGCGCGAACTTAACCACTCGGCCACGGGGCCAGCCCCTTACTGGATTTTTAAAACAACTCCGGGGGCCGGCCCGGTGGCGCGGCGGTGAAGTTCGCACGTTCCGCTCCGCCGGCCCCGGGTTCGCCGGTCCGGATCCCGGGCGCAGGACCCGGCACCGCTTGGCGAGACACGCTGTGGCAGGCGTCCCACCTGGAAAGTAGAGGGGATGGGCACGGATGTCAGCTCAGGGCCAGTCTTCCTCGGCCGACAGAGGAGGATTGGCGGCAGATGTTCGCTCAGGGCTCATCTTCCTCAAAAATAAAATAATAAATCGATTCGATAAAATATCAAATAACACAACCGCGGGATCACGACTTAGAGTCACCATTGGCCCGATGATGCCACTCCCCACCCCCCCCCCCCCCCCTACCCCCCACCATTTGGAGGTGCCGTCAGTGGGATTCGTTCCTGTTTGTCCATCTTTCTTCCTCTTTTTTTTTTTTTTTTTAAAGACCGGCACCCGAGCTCATTGCCAATCTTATCTTTTCTTTTTATTCCTCCTCCTTCTTCTTCTTCTCCCCAGAGCACCCCAGTACCTAGTTGTATATTCTCTTTGAGGGTCCCTCTGGTTCTGCCGTGTGGGACGCCACCTCAGCGTGGCTTGATGAGCGGTACCGTGTCCGAGCCCAGGATCCGAACCTTTGAAGCCCCGGGCCGCTGAAGCGGAGCGTGCAAACTCAACCGCTCGGCCATGGGGTCAGCCCCTTCCTTCGGAGGAGGAGGGGGGGGGGAGGAGGAGGAGGAGGAGGAGGAGGCAGGCGCTGTGTGAAGTCGCCAGTGAGTCTGTGGAAAGAGACGGAGGATTTCCCATGGGAAGCTGGGGCGGGGGACACGGACCAATGTCGTGCGAACTTGAAGGTGAATGATCAAAAAACCCACACACGCCTAGAGCAGCGGGTTGCCAGTTAGGAGTTTGCTTGCCGGGCCCATAACGCAGGGCTCATCGATGAGCCAAACCGTCCGTGATCCTCAAGCAGTCTAGTAGGGTTAGAGAAAGGAGGGGGGCACTCTTTCTGCCCCAGACGAGGCGAGTTTCTCAGACAGCCACCCTGCCCCAACATCTTCCCTCCCTGCCTCCCGGCCCTTGGCGGACTGCGGCCTAAGGGTGGGGGAATTGAAGAAAGCCGTTCAATGGAAAAGAGCCCGAGGCCATGGGAGAGAGCTTCCTGCACTTGAATGAAGCCCTGACACCAGGCCCGTCGGAATGAATGGGCCTGACCTCCCCTCCCCCCCCCCCCCCTCCCAGGCTGGCGAGTCCCACCGACTCGACTCGGCAGTGGAAGGCTAGGGGTTTCCTCCGAAATGGTGAACCGGCCCCCTTGTCCACAGGAAAACCACACACGGCTACAGCCTAGGCAGGATCTCGGGCCAAGTCGTCAGGGTGGCAAGATGATGGTGGATGAGAGGAAACTTGTTCTGGGACCGCCCCGCCCCCCCCCATCGCCTCTCTGGCTGAGAAGAGGGCTGGGGAGCGGTGAGGGTCAGGGGGAGAGTGGGGGCGGGGCCGGGACAGGGACCACCGGGCAGTAGGACGGGAGTAGCCCTGAGGCCTGCCTGCCTGCCTGCCTGCCTGCCTGCCTGCCTGCCTGCTTCCTTCCCTGCCGGCGCAGGGCTGAGAGAGGCACGGGGCACGCTGGCTCCTGCCCCTTCACTCATTCGGGAAGCCTTCTGTTGTTGCTCCTGAGGTGCCGGCTGCGGTGACAGACAGAGCAAAACTCCTCTCTCTGTCTATTTCTTCAAAGGCCCGAGTCTGAGCTACGACAGATTCCCTGTGGCTCGACCCGCAACCTCCCATCCTGCCAGACCAGACCCCTTGTCCAAAAACCTCCACTGGAGGAGCTCTTTCACCTGACCCGGAAAGGAAACACCAGCCCTGCCTCAGCCTCACACCCACCACCACCACCACCACCATCACAACCATCCCCCCCCCCCGCCCCACTCTCCTCCGGACCCAGATACCTAACAGAGAGAACAAAAATCCAAAAATCCTGCTGCTCTCCTTCTACCGCCTCCACTTTAGAAGAGTCGGTCTCCCCCGAACACCTCAGACTCTGTGACTTCCCGCGGCCTCCCTTTCCCCGTCCCCATGCTCTCCCCGGACGGGCCCCATCTTACACTCGAACGACAGCTCCACCGCTCGGGGCAGCTAGACACGATGTCCCAAAGTGGCCCAGACGGTAGCCTGGTCGATTCCAAAGGACCCACACACGCAGTCGGCCATAAACGTGGTGTGGAGATCGTGGACGTTCGCGGGCCTCTGATGAAATCGCTGCTCCGGGGACCCCGGCGTCTAGGACCCGTCTTCTCCATGTTCTTCACACCGTTGCTCCTGGGCCGGTTATTCTCTTCCCTCTCGCTGACCTTAACGTTTTGTCTCTGCCATTGAATTTTTTTTTTAAAGATTTTATTTTTTCCTTTTTCTCCCCAAAGCCCCCCGGTACATAGTTGTGTATTCTTCGTTGTGGGTTCTTCTAGTTGTGGCATGTGGGACGCTGCCTCAGCGTGGTCTGATGAACAGTGCCATGTCCGCGCCCAGGATTCGAACCCACGAAACACTGGGCCGCCTGCAGCGGAGGCGCCGCGAACTTAACCACTCGGCCACGGGGCCAGCCCCCTCTGCCATTGAATTTTGACCGTGCGAATGTGACTTGCCGCTGTAGGGCTGCGTGGATCTCTCAGGCATCCTGCTGTGCCATGCGGGGGGGGGGGAATCCTTGGTGGGTGGGTCGATAGACGTCCCTTTGGTTGTCCCCTGGAGGGGAGAGACAGAGGGGACGACTCAATCCACCACGAACGCTGATGTCGCTCCGATAAACCTGTAGCGGTGATTCTAGTTTATGGCCCGTGTCCTGAAAAGAACTTCCCGAAGGGCCAGCCCGGCGGTACAGCAGTTAAGTTCGCACGTTCCGTTTTGTCGGCCAGGGGTTCGCCGGTTCGGATCCAGGGTGCGGACGTGGCGCCGCTTGGTGAGCCATGCTGTGGTCGGCGTCCCGCCTATCAACGGGAGGAGGATGGGCACGGATGTTAGCTCGGGACCACTCTCCCGGGGCAAAAAGAGGAGAATTGGCAGCAGGTGTCAGCTCGGGGCTCGTCTTCCTCGAAAAATAAATTAATTAAATAAATAGAAACAACTTCCCAAACCTCTCTGATAACTTGAAGCTTTGAAGTTTTGCGAGGTGAAATCAGGTGATAAAAAAGTCCACGGACGGGGGCAGCCCCGTGGCCGAGTGGTTAAGTTCCCACGCTCCCCTTCGGCGGCCCAGGGTTTTGCCCGTTCAGATCCCGGGCACGGACACGGCACCGCTCGTCGGGCCGTGTGGAGGCGGCGTCCCACATGCCACCACTAGAACGGCCCTCAACTAAGATAGACAACTATGTCATGGGGGGGATTTGGGGAGAAAAATCGGGGGGGGGGAAAAAACAAAAACGGAAGATTGGCAACAGTCGTTAGCTCGGGTGCCAAACTTAAGACAAAAACAATTTCCTTGACGATGTAGATCATTTCCGAGTAAGATAGAACCTGAGACGTGAGTGGCTAAATAGAAGTTTATCTACTTTGGGTTTGTGAGGATACGGAAACGAAAAGACGTTTGGGTCTATCGAGGAACACGTCTCGTGCTTTATTAAAAGCTTTGACAGGGGACGGCGGCACGGCGGCATAGTGGTTAAGCTCCTGCACTCAGCTTCGGCAGCCTGGGGTCCTCGGGGTTCAGATCCCGGGCGTGGACCTCCACCGCTCCTCACACCGGGCTGTGGTGGCATCCCGTCCGCAAGATCAAGGAAGTGGGGCGCAGGTGTTACCTCGGGGCCCGCTCTCCCTCAAGCAGAAAGAAGAGGAAGATTGGCAACAGGCGTCAGCTCTGTGAGGGCCGATC
>NW_027222248.1:0-28483 GCF_041296265.1 Equus caballus
GAGGATGGGTTCAAGCGGGGAGGGGGGGGTGCGGTGTGCCAGGAGGCCAGCCGGCAAGATCAGTAAGGAGTCTACTGGGCTGGTTGCGTGCAAGAGACAGGAAGGCATGCGGCAGAGCAGCGGGGACGGCAAAGACGGGAAGGCGCTCGGCTCCCTTTGGGAGTCGGTAGGCTGCCAAGTGGGTGAGACAGAGAGCTCAAGCGTGGCCCTGAGGCCTCTCGCTCTCGGGGGGGGGGGGGGCGGGGATGAGATGGGCAGAGGTTTTCTGAGGTGATGAAAGGAAGGTAAGAGGAGGGGGAGGGTTCTTTTGGAGGATACCGGGCTCCCTTTTGGACGTGTCGGTTTTGAGAAGCCTTTGGACATCCCGAGAGGTGCGTCCAGCAGACAGTTAGAGAAAGCAGCGTGGAGTCAGGGGCAGGGTGACGTCAGTCGTACGCACTCAGAAGCCCTGGGCATCCGGGGGGCGAGTCGAATCGTAGGAGAGCGCATGAGCTTGCTCTGAGACCCGAGGGGTTCCTGTTCCCTGAAGACCATGCCTTGCCTTCGAGAACAGAACCCTTGGAGAAGTGGTCGGGAGGAGAAGCCGCAGAGGAAAGGGAGACAGAGGGGTCTGAGGTTAGGAAGGGCACCTGGGGAGGGGGCCATCCCCCAGAGAAAGAGGGTGGAGAGAACTTGCAGAGACTGAAGGCGTGGGCAGCATTCCTCAGACACCACAGAGAGTTTAGGAAGACGAAGGAACCGAAGGGCGTGCCCTGGCCTCTTGCTAGGACGGGACGGCGACGAGATTTGGGGAGTCTTTCGAGGAGCCGGTGAGAGACGAGGCGATGACTGGATGGCTGACGAGGAGTCGAGGTCTTTTGGCAGCAGCTTAGCCGTGAAAGGTAGAGAGAGAAGGCGGTGGTGGAGGAGCGGAAAGGAGAGGTGTGGATGCTGGGAGAGACTTGGGTGTGCTCAGCGGCTTAAGGAAAGAAAGAGACGGGCCGAAGAGAAAGCAGCTGGCAAACTGAGGGAACGAGATCTTTGGGGGAGGCTGAGCAGACGGTTCCCAGGGCACCCCACGTGGAGCCAGGACCCTGGAACTGCCAAGCTGAATCCCTCTTCCTGGAAAACCAAAGGGAAAGGGGAGGGGTGGGTGGAGAGAAATAGAGGGACGTTCAAACGGGGGTGGGGGGTGGTGCGGGGAAACGGAGAGTTCTTGACTAGCTGGCCTCTGATCTCTTCGGGTACCGAACGGGTATGAGGACGATCCCGCTTGAGGCAGGCGATGGAGATGATTTGGAGGGGCTGTTGAGGAAACGGGGCGGGGTGGGGGGGGGGGTTGACCACGGCCCTCTGATGGGCTTGGGGGCGGAAGCGGCTTCCATGCCCATCGCGAGGCGCCGGTTCAGTCAGTCGGTGTCCATCCGGACCACAGACCACAGACCCCTGCTTTGGAAAACAACAAGAAGCAGTTCGTAAACCCTTGCAAAGATCTCTGAGGTCTGGTGACTGGCTTTGCAACCCAAAGCGAGTCAGGGAATAAGATCCTCCCGTGCTTAGGAGTTTTCCTCTCTGTCCCAGAGGCCGCAGAGCACCCGAGGGCGGTTTCCCAGGCAGTGGAAAGAGGAGGAGGACCGAGCCGGGGGAAAGCAAGCTTTCCTCGTGAAGTTTGGATGCCCGCTGCACGTTGGTGCCCTTCCCCTTTCTTCCTACTGTCCCGGGAGGGGGCGCCCTCGCGCGCTTTCTGATGCTGCAGCACTAAGGCAAGTGAGGTTCCCGCTCCCCGAGGGAAAGCTCAATAAACGCCCCCCTCCCCCCGCCCCCACCCTTCCCACCCCCCCACTCTTCCCACACCCCCACCCCCCACCCGCCCGCAACGCCCCCACCTCCCAGACCCAACCCCCACCCCCCCACCCCACGCCCCCCAGCTCCTCCCAGACGGTGACAGCGTGACAAACAGAATCGGAAGCGTCCTTGGCCCACAGCCTGCGATCCCACCCGTGCCGCGCCTGCTCTCCAGAGAAGTGACGTCCGTCCGCTTTAAGGTGGGTGGCTACCTGCAGCGACACCCTTTTGAAAGCGCGAACCATAGCTATTTCTTTGAAAGCTCCAGTGAAGCCGCAGAGAAACCTGTGAGCTTTAGCACAAGGCCACTTTGTGCTAAGGAACCCGCAGCGAGGGACCGGCTTTCCTGAAAGCGCCGTCGTCTCCTCTGCGGCTTGGGGAGCCTCTAGGGCTTGGACAGGCCTTGGAGCAGCCCGGCAGCACTCTTGGCGGGTGGCAGCAGCCAAGGTGTGCCGGTGGGCACGACGTCGGTCACGGCGTCTAAGAGAAGGTGCCCAGACCCGCCGGTTCCGGGGCCGGGTGGGTCGATGAGAGACACGGCTGGGGAGCAGGGATTCCCGTCCGATCTTCTGGGGGTGGCTGCGAGGGCGGTTCTCAGAAGAGCTGGCACGTTCTTAGGCAGTGTCTTCCTGGCGGGTGCTCCGGGACGCTTCCTGGGCTGAGCGGGGAGCTGTCGTGGTGGAGAAGCTCCCTGAGACTCAGCTTCTAGAAAGTTCACGAAAAGCTCCGAGAAGGAACTCTTGAGCTCGGGTTGCTGGTTGGGTCTCCGAGGAGGAGGCGTGTCGGGGGCACTGCGGGATCCGAGCCGCCCGGTCACCCATCCGGTAAGGCCGCCCTGCTCTTCCTGCAGCAACTGCTCCATGGCCTCCCTTTCCACACCCAGGGTGCTTCCCATCCGTCGGAACGCTTCCCGGCGTTCGTGTCTGGCGCTTTGCAAGGCGTCCGTGAAGAGCTTTCTCAGGAGGGCCTTGTCTGCTTTTCCTTCCAGGGTGCTCACTAAGTCGGTCCACTTCTTTTGGACGTCCTCCAGCACTTCCCGTCGGGCCTCGTCTTGTCGCTGCAGTCCTCCGATCTGCTCCTCCTGCAGGCGCGAGGCGGCTTGCGCTCTCTCCAGCCGTCCCTGCAGCGACCTCAGCTTCCCTTCCAGGCCGTCTGCCTTTTGCATCCATTCGGCCAGGACCACCTTCAGGTTGGCCAGGGCTCCGGCCTGCTGCTTCTCTGCTTCCCGGGAGGCGGACAGCTGGAGGGCAGTCTCCTCTTTCTGCTGGGTGACCGCAGTCAGTTGTTCCTGCAGGGACCCGACCCGGGCAGCGGCCCGCTGGCTCGCCTTCTGCATGGCGTGGGAAGATGACAGGAGCCTCTCCTCTAGCGCCGTGACTTTCCTCCTGAGTTGAGCCGCTCTGTCTTCTGCCAGCCGCGCTGCCCGGAGATGCCAGTCTTCGCATTCTGAAGCCTGCGTCCGAGACCTCCCCAGCTCCTGGCCTAAGCGCGCTCCCTTGTCGCGCAAAAGGCGAACCTCCTCCCGCAGGGCGCACTTTTCCACTCGTTCCTGTCTCAGCGCCAGCGCCGCCTCATCTCTCTCGTGCTGAAAGACAATGCTCTTTTCCTGCATGGAGGTCACTGCATTGAGAAGCTGGCTCAATTCCCCAGCCCGGCCCTCTTCTTTTTCTCTCAGGAGGCACTCAAAAGCCAGAGCCTTCTTCTTCACGGAGACGCATTCGAATTCCTTCTCCCTCAGCATCGTAGAGAGGCGCCTGTTCGTCTCTTGTAAGGCTTGGTTTTCGGTGTCCTTCTCCCTGGACCTTTCCAGCAGTTTTGCATTCTCCCGTTTGACTTGGCACGCATCCGCTTCCAGATGGACTATCCTCTCCTTCAGGTTTGTCACCGCCTGCCTCAACAGTTCGTTTTCGCTCGCTTGGGTCGTGAGGGTTTCCCTCAGAGAAAGGAATTCCTCCCTCTGCGCCTCGATTAAGAGCTCTCTGTCCTCCAGCGTGTTCTGTAAAGCCTCCTGTTTCTCCTTGAGCCGCTGAATTTCGGAATCCGTCTGTGCGTGCCGTTCTCTCTCCCGTTCCGAGGTGGCGGCCATCGCCTCGGACAGTCTCTGAGTCTCCTCCTGGAGGCTTCTGATGGCTGCGTCTTTTTCCTCCGTGGCTCGCCTTAAGGCTTCCACCTCTGCTGGCGGCCCTTTCGAAGACTCGCCCGGCGCCTCGGACTTAATTGCCTCCTGAGAGCCGGCCGCCTCGCAAGTCCGCGACGATGCGGCGGGCGGCTGTGGTGACGTGAGGGCGGGTGGACCCAAGAGAACCTCCTTGGCATTGCAGAGCTGCTCTAGGCCGAGCTGCATCTGTGCCAGTCTCTTCCCCAAGAGCCGGAGTTGGGTCGCATCCCCTCGAGGACGCGGGAACGGGGCGGCAGAGTGCATCTGTCGCCGACACTTCTCCTCGCTGTCCACTGAGGCCCGTGCCTCGAGTGGTGGGAGTTCTTTCTGAAGTTGGGATGACTCCCGCTGCAGATGGTGCACCTCGGTGAGCACCAGCCGCTGCCACTCCTCCAGCACGTTGACCCGCTGCTTCAACGTGCCCCGTTCCCGGAGAAGCTCCTCCAACTGATTCGCGTCCACGCCCCGAACCTCATGGCCAGCGTCGGACGTTTGCCAGATGGTCAGTAAAGTCTGACATTTCTGGCTCAAGGCACCGATTTCAATGTCTTTGGCTCGGACGAGGCGTGATAAGTGCCGGATCGCTTCTCGAAACATGTCCTCACCGCCGCTGTCAGATCGAGGGCGCCGTGTCTGACTTTCGCCTCGCAGCTTCGCGAGCTCTGCTTCTTTGGCCACCAGCAGGTCCATCATTGTGTGATACGCCCTTTTCAGGTGGCTGTTTTCCCTCAGCTTCTCGTCGAAAACGGCCAACACTCGTTCCCTTTCCAAAGCAGAGGCTTGCAGTTGCTGCTGGAGGCCCCCCGCATCCTGGACCGAGGCAGCCGAAGCTAGGCGAGCGGGAAGGCCCTGGCTCTGCCAGTCTTGCGGCTGGATCGTCTGAGTTCGTGGCCCGGTCTCATCGTCGTCCGGCTCATCAAGCCGCTCGGTCAGAGGGATCGTCTTTTCGGCCCCAAGTTTCAGCGCCTTCCTCTGCTTTTGCTCTTCAGTGGTCCTTGGAGGATGCTGGGTTTCCTCCTCCAGGTGACCTTCGATCCCTTTCAGTTGAGACCCCTCAGATTCTAGTTGTGTCCCGGCGTCGAGGGTGTTCGGGTCAACCACTGGAGCGGCTCGAGCCCGTTGTCTCTGTGGCTCCAGTGCTTCCCTCAGGTGACTGCCTTCTTCTTGCAGGGAGGCGAGCCTCGTGTCTCCTTCCTCGAGGCTTTCCCGCAGAGTTGCGGTGTCTCTCCGAGCTGGAGTTGCCGGTCTCTCCTTCTCGGGTGGTCCGGTCGCCCGAATGGCTTCCGTCTCCGTTCTCCCCGAGTCGGGTAAGTCTGGCAGCTTTTGCGTCCCCTTCCTCAGCACACCTCTGGTGAAGTCAGAGAGGTGTGCGGGGAGGGAAGCCACGCTGCCGCCCACTCGCCCCAGGGAATGGCCTAAGCCGGAGCCGAGGCCGGGGCGGCCAAACCAGGAGGCCATCGCTGCGGGTCACAGCACTGACCTGGTGCGCTCCGCGAAGAGCGTCCAGCCCAGCCGGACAGCCCCGCCAAGTGTCAGGGCCCCGGCGGCTGCGCGAGGCTAAGGGTCAAATCACAGCCAGGCGCTGCTAGGCAACGGCGGGCTGGCGGCCTGGGGGCGGGGCCTGGGCGGGGCCTGGGCGGGGCCTGGGCGGGGCGCGGGCTCCAACCGTTGGGCTCGGGGCTCCCGGAGGGGAGGGGAGGGGCTGCCCGCAACCGCGAGGCCTGCCGCCTGGCCCTCACCCATGGCCACCTCCTGACACGCGTGCCCCGCTCCGCCCCCCTCCACCCCCCACCGCCAGCCCCGTGGGCCTCCGCTCATCCCCAGGGCTTCCCACCACGGCGGTGGGCCCCCCTCTCCCTCTGCTTCAGTGCCGCCCCCGGGGGCCAGGCGGCCCTCCTGCCCCCTGGGGCCGCCCGCCAGGAACGCCGCGCTGAAGGCCGCCATCCCCACACCACCGCCACCTGTGCGCGTGGCAGCGCGTGTGGGCAGAAAGGACCCCAGGGCTCTGACTGCCGCCAAGCGCCTCCCACGCTCCCTCCTGTCCTGCGGCCGGGAATCTTCCCAGCCGGCTTGGAGAACACTCGGAGGGCCAAGGTAGGTGGGGACCCGCCTCCACCTGCAGAGTTCCGACGAGTGTGTTTGGACACACGTCGGCCCCCTGCGCAGAAGCACGACCCTCCTGAGCACCCTGACCGTGGCCATCCCCCACACAGTCGCCGGGGTCCTTGCCCCGCCGCCTCGCCGCCCTCTTCCTGCGGCCCTGCCTGGAGAAGCGGTCCCCGGGAGGAGCCTGGGGGCTCTCGGGCGCCACAGGCGGGGTGTGGCACACCGCGTGCACGCTGTGCGCCCGCTTCTGTCAGCGCGGGGCGGGCTGTGGTCGGCGAAGGGAGTCTTCCCCATGCGTCGAGCGGGCGGTGGAGCGGGGAAAGGACCCAGAGGTGCTCGTGCAGCGCGCGGCCCCCAGCCCCGCTGAGCCCGGCGGAACGTCGTCCTCGGGGCCCGACTCGGGGCCGGCGGCCGAGGCCCGGCTGCGCGCCGCCCCCTGGGCCTGCCGTGCGCTCCTGCCCCGGCGCGGGGCGCGGGGGCGGCGCGGCTGGCCCCGCGGGCCTGGGGACCCGCCGCCGCAGCGACCAGAAAGTCCCGGTCAGCCTGCCCCGAGCTCCGCGGGCCTGGGAGCCCGGCGCCGCCGCCGCCGCCGCCGCAGCCGCCGCCGCGGCCGCCGCCGCCGGCGGCTCGGCAGCGTGGCGCGGGAGCAGCCGCCAGGCCGTCCCGATGCGCGCGCCAGGAGCCCCGCAGGCTGGGGAGCCGCCGCCGCCGCCGCCGCCGCCAGGTAGTGGCCGTTGCACTGCGGGAGGCCGCGGGCCCACCAGAGCATGGGCAGGTGAGGGCCCCGGGCGGCCGCCTCCCTCCGTGCACCCGTCGGGGTCTCCACCGCCCGGGCCCCGCCCCCGGGAGCAGGGACCTGCGCCTTCTCCTGTCCTGCCGGCGACCCTGGCGCCCGTGCTGGCTGCCTGGGGCCACCACTCCCATCCCTGGGGCGCGTGCCTTTGCACAGGCGCTGACGGCGGCGCTGGGGTGGGGGGCGCGGGGCGGGGCGCGGCGGGCTGGCGGGTGCTGGGACCGGATTCTCAGCCTTGGGCTCCAGCGGGGCGGGGTGGGGGGGGCGATTAAGGAGTGACGCGGGGTGGTCGTGGGGGCAGGGCGCGCCGCGCAGACCCTTGAGGTCCAAGTGCAGACAGCGGAAATCTGTAAAGGGGCTTCCAGCCGGTGGGATCCCCTCGGTGCGTGCGTTTCCCTTGGGCCTTCAGGGAAGCGGGAGGCGGTGCTGCCTCCAGCCCAGGGCGAGGAGGAAGGAGCGGTGCCAGTTGTTGACCGCGTGAAATTTGGAATCGGGAGCAGGATGCAGGCGCCGGGCGCCAGTGAAAGGAAAAAGGGTTCTCCGGATCCTCTTCCTCCCTTTGGCTTTGGCAGCAGCTGCTTCTCCGTGTTGCTTTGGTCCTGCTGCCGTGCTCTTCCGGCGGGCGCTGAGTGTGAAATGCCCCAGGAAGCGGGGCGGGGAAGAGGTTGAGGATGGAAGAAGGCGAGCCGGCATGGGTGGGGGGAGCAGGCGCTGCAGGAAAGGTGATCCACCTTTCCTTGCTCTCCGCTTGCTGCCTTTCCCTGAGCCTTGGACTTCCACCCCTTCCGCCTCCGCCCGTCCTCCCGTCCTCCCGTCCAACCTCTCTCTCCTCTGAGTCCTGCCAAGAAGAGGCAGGTCGAACACTTGCGGTGTGCACTGGATCGAAGGGATTACCCTGCTAGGATTAGGCTCGCTCGATGAGCTTGAAGTCCTTTGAGTCAGAACCTGTTTGGGGTCTGCAGAGAGTCGCACGTGGCGGGAGGGTGGCCCGCGTGTGGGTGAGGAGCAGGGAGGAAGGCTGCAGGGGCGAGGCCTTGGAGATTCTGCTCCAGTTTGGCCTGCAGGCAGTGGAGAACCCTGGATTCCTTTCAAGCAGGGAAGCGATGGGACCACACACAAACTCAGGTCCGGGTACCCGATTTCGCAGCCAAGCCAATCAGTGAGAAGTCAGGGTTGCAGCAAGGAAAGAGGTTTATGATCAAGAGGCGGCCAGACAAGGAGGTGGGCGTAAAACTCAAACCCGCCTCCTCAAAGGGAAAACAAAACGTTGGGGCGTTTTTATCTGGGGTTGGGGTAGGGGTGGGACCAGGAGAGCGCTGGGGGTGAAGCTTGAAGAGTCCTCTGCTCAGGTGCGACTGTCACTCGTATTTCTTCGTGGGTCACAAGTGCGAAGTCAGTGGGGTTCGACGCGTTGCACGCCGAGGATCTCTGTCCGTGACGCGGAAAGTGGGCGATCCGTCATTTCGGCTGGTCCAAGCCTCTGCACGATGTCCGCTCGGGCGGGGTCCGGGGGGGCTGCCATCAAGCTGCTCTCTGATCTGCCGTCTTCCTGTTGTTCTGCAAAACAACCTCAGAAACTTTGGTTACTTTCTCGCCCACGTCCACCCCTGTGGGGGCCGGGCACCGTGGTGTCAGTAACGGCAGGGTTTTCCTCTTGGGTCACCCTCCCAACAGTGTGGAGGATGGGTTCAAGCGGGGAGGGGGGGGTGCGGTGTGCCAGGAGGCCAGCCGGCAAGATCAGTAAGGAGTCTACTGGGCTGGTTGCGTGCAAGAGACAGGAAGGCATGCGGCAGAGCAGCGGGGACGGCAAAGACGGGAAGGCGCTCGGCTCCCTTTGGGAGTCGGTAGGCTGCCAAGTGGGTGAGACAGAGAGCTCAAGCGTGGCCCTGAGGCCTCTCGCTCTCGGGGGGGGGGGGGGGCGGGGATGAGATGGGCAGAGGTTTTCTGAGGTGATGAAAGGAAGGTAAGAGGAGGGGGAGGGTTCTTTTGGAGGATACCGGGCTCCCTTTTGGACGTGTCGGTTTTGAGAAGCCTTTGGACATCCCGAGAGGTGCGTCCAGCAGACAGTTAGAGAAAGCAGCGTGGAGTCAGGGGCAGGGTGACGTCAGTCGTACGCACTCAGAAGCCCTGGGCATCCGGGGGGCGAGTCGAATCGTAGGAGAGCGCATGAGCTTGCTCTGAGACCCGAGGGGTTCCTGTTCCCTGAAGACCATGCCTTGCCTTCGAGAACAGAACCCTTGGAGAAGTGGTCGGGAGGAGAAGCCGCAGAGGAAAGGGAGACAGAGGGGTCTGAGGTTAGGAAGGGCACCTGGGGAGGGGGCCATCCCCCAGAGAAAGAGGGTGGAGAGAACTTGCAGAGACTGAAGGCGTGGGCAGCATTCCTCAGACACCACAGAGAGTTTAGGAAGACGAAGGAACCGAAGGGCGTGCCCTGGCCTCTTGCTAGGACGGGACGGCGACGAGATTTGGGGAGTCTTTCGAGGAGCCGGTGAGAGACGAGGCGATGACTGGATGGCTGACGAGGAGTCGAGGTCTTTTGGCAGCAGCTTAGCCGTGAAAGGTAGAGAGAGAAGGCGGTGGTGGAGGAGCGGAAAGGAGAGGTGTGGATGCTGGGAGAGACTTGGGTGTGCTCAGCGGCTTAAGGAAAGAAAGAGACGGGCCGAAGAGAAAGCAGCTGGCAAACTGAGGGAACGAGATCTTTGGGGGAGGCTGAGCAGACGGTTCCCAGGGCACCCCACGTGGAGCCAGGACCCTGGAACTGCCAAGCTGAATCCCTCTTCCTGGAAAACCAAAGGGAAAGGGGAGGGGTGGGTGGAGAGAAATAGAGGGACGTTCAAACGGGGGTGGGGGGTGGTGCGGGGAAACGGAGAGTTCTTGACTAGCTGGCCTCTGATCTCTTCGGGTACCGAACGGGTATGAGGACGATCCCGCTTGAGGCAGGCGATGGAGATGATTTGGAGGGGCTGTTGAGGAAACGGGGCGGGGTGGGGGTGGGGGGTTGACCACGGCCCTCTGATGGGCTTGGGGGCGGAAGCGGCTTCCATGCCCATCGCGAGGCGCCGGTTCAGTCAGTCGGTGTCCATCCGGACCACAGACCACAGACCCCTGCTTTGGAAAACAACAAGAAGCAGTTCGTAAACCCTTGCAAAGATCTCTGAGGTCTGGTGACTGGCTTTGCAACCCAAAGCGAGTCAGGGAATAAGATCCTCCCGTGCTTAGGAGTTTTCCTCTCTGTCCCAGAGGCCGCAGAGCACCCGAGGGCGGTTTCCCAGGCAGTGGAAAGAGGAGGAGGACCGAGCCGGGGGAAAGCAAGCTTTCCTCGTGAAGTTTGGATGCCCGCTGCACGTTGGTGCCCTTCCCCTTTCTTCCTACTGTCCCGGGAGGGGGCGCCCTCGCGCGCTTTCTGATGCTGCAGCACTAAGGCAAGTGAGGTTCCCGCTCCCCGAGGGAAAGCTCAATAAACGCCCCCCTCCCCCCGCCCCCACCCTTCCCACCCCCCCACTCTTCCCACACCCCCACCCCCCACCCGCCCGCAACGCCCCCACCTCCCAGACCCAACCCCCACCCCCCCACCCCACGCCCCCCAGCTCCTCCCAGACGGTGACAGCGTGACAAACAGAATCGGAAGCGTCCTTGGCCCACAGCCTGCGATCCCACCCGTGCCGCGCCTGCTCTCCAGAGAAGTGACGTCCGTCCGCTTTAAGGTGGGTGGCTACCTGCAGCGACACCCTTTTGAAAGCGCGAACCATAGCTATTTCTTTGAAAGCTCCAGTGAAGCCGCAGAGAAACCTGTGAGCTTTAGCACAAGGCCACTTTGTGCTAAGGAACCCGCAGCGAGGGACCGGCTTTCCTGAAAGCGCCGTCGTCTCCTCTGCGGCTTGGGGAGCCTCTAGGGCTTGGACAGGCCTTGGAGCAGCCCGGCAGCACTCTTGGCGGGTGGCAGCAGCCAAGGTGTGCCGGTGGGCACGACGTCGGTCACGGCGTCTAAGAGAAGGTGCCCAGACCCGCCGGTTCCGGGGCCGGGTGGGTCGATGAGAGACACGGCTGGGGAGCAGGGATTCCCGTCCGATCTTCTGGGGGTGGCTGCGAGGGCGGTTCTCAGAAGAGCTGGCACGTTCTTAGGCAGTGTCTTCCTGGCGGGTGCTCCGGGACGCTTCCTGGGCTGAGCGGGGAGCTGTCGTGGTGGAGAAGCTCCCTGAGACTCAGCTTCTAGAAAGTTCACGAAAAGCTCCGAGAAGGAACTCTTGAGCTCGGGTTGCTGGTTGGGTCTCCGAGGAGGAGGCGTGTCGGGGGCACTGCGGGATCCGAGCCGCCCGGTCACCCATCCGGTAAGGCCGCCCTGCTCTTCCTGCAGCAACTGCTCCATGGCCTCCCTTTCCACACCCAGGGTGCTTCCCATCCGTCGGAACGCTTCCCGGCGTTCGTGTCTGGCGCTTTGCAAGGCGTCCGTGAAGAGCTTTCTCAGGAGGGCCTTGTCTGCTTTTCCTTCCAGGGTGCTCACTAAGTCGGTCCACTTCTTTTGGACGTCCTCCAGCACTTCCCGTCGGGCCTCGTCTTGTCGCTGCAGTCCTCCGATCTGCTCCTCCTGCAGGCGCGAGGCGGCTTGCGCTCTCTCCAGCCGTCCCTGCAGCGACCTCAGCTTCCCTTCCAGGCCGTCTGCCTTTTGCATCCATTCGGCCAGGACCACCTTCAGGTTGGCCAGGGCTCCGGCCTGCTGCTTCTCTGCTTCCCGGGAGGCGGACAGCTGGAGGGCAGTCTCCTCTTTCTGCTGGGTGACCGCAGTCAGTTGTTCCTGCAGGGACCCGACCCGGGCAGCGGCCCGCTGGCTCGCCTTCTGCATGGCGTGGGAAGATGACAGGAGCCTCTCCTCTAGCGCCGTGACTTTCCTCCTGAGTTGAGCCGCTCTGTCTTCTGCCAGCCGCGCTGCCCGGAGATGCCAGTCTTCGCATTCTGAAGCCTGCGTCCGAGACCTCCCCAGCTCCTGGCCTAAGCGCGCTCCCTTGTCGCGCAAAAGGCGAACCTCCTCCCGCAGGGCGCACTTTTCCACTCGTTCCTGTCTCAGCGCCAGCGCCGCCTCATCTCTCTCGTGCTGAAAGACAATGCTCTTTTCCTGCATGGAGGTCACTGCATTGAGAAGCTGGCTCAATTCCCCAGCCCGGCCCTCTTCTTTTTCTCTCAGGAGGCACTCAAAAGCCAGAGCCTTCTTCTTCACGGAGACGCATTCGAATTCCTTCTCCCTCAGCATCGTAGAGAGGCGCCTGTTCGTCTCTTGTAAGGCTTGGTTTTCGGTGTCCTTCTCCCTGGACCTTTCCAGCAGTTTTGCATTCTCCCGTTTGACTTGGCACGCATCCGCTTCCAGATGGACTATCCTCTCCTTCAGGTTTGTCACCGCCTGCCTCAACAGTTCGTTTTCGCTCGCTTGGGTCGTGAGGGTTTCCCTCAGAGAAAGGAATTCCTCCCTCTGCGCCTCGATTAAGAGCTCTCTGTCCTCCAGCGTGTTCTGTAAAGCCTCCTGTTTCTCCTTGAGCCGCTGAATTTCGGAATCCGTCTGTGCGTGCCGTTCTCTCTCCCGTTCCGAGGTGGCGGCCATCGCCTCGGACAGTCTCTGAGTCTCCTCCTGGAGGCTTCTGATGGCTGCGTCTTTTTCCTCCGTGGCTCGCCTTAAGGCTTCCACCTCTGCTGGCGGCCCTTTCGAAGACTCGCCCGGCGCCTCGGACTTAATTGCCTCCTGAGAGCCGGCCGCCTCGCAAGTCCGCGACGATGCGGCGGGCGGCTGTGGTGACGTGAGGGCGGGTGGACCCAAGAGAACCTCCTTGGCATTGCAGAGCTGCTCTAGGCCGAGCTGCATCTGTGCCAGTCTCTTCCCCAAGAGCCGGAGTTGGGTCGCATCCCCTCGAGGACGCGGGAACGGGGCGGCAGAGTGCATCTGTCGCCGACACTTCTCCTCGCTGTCCACTGAGGCCCGTGCCTCGAGTGGTGGGAGTTCTTTCTGAAGTTGGGATGACTCCCGCTGCAGATGGTGCACCTCGGTGAGCACCAGCCGCTGCCACTCCTCCAGCACGTTGACCCGCTGCTTCAACGTGCCCCGTTCCCGGAGAAGCTCCTCCAACTGATTCGCGTCCACGCCCCGAACCTCATGGCCAGCGTCGGACGTTTGCCAGATGGTCAGTAAAGTCTGACATTTCTGGCTCAAGGCACCGATTTCAATGTCTTTGGCTCGGACGAGGCGTGATAAGTGCCGGATCGCTTCTCGAAACATGTCCTCACCGCCGCTGTCAGATCGAGGGCGCCGTGTCTGACTTTCGCCTCGCAGCTTCGCGAGCTCTGCTTCTTTGGCCACCAGCAGGTCCATCATTGTGTGATACGCCCTTTTCAGGTGGCTGTTTTCCCTCAGCTTCTCGTCGAAAACGGCCAACACTCGTTCCCTTTCCAAAGCAGAGGCTTGCAGTTGCTGCTGGAGGCCCCCCGCATCCTGGACCGAGGCAGCCGAAGCTAGGCGAGCGGGAAGGCCCTGGCTCTGCCAGTCTTGCGGCTGGATCGTCTGAGTTCGTGGCCCGGTCTCATCGTCGTCCGGCTCATCAAGCCGCTCGGTCAGAGGGATCGTCTTTTCGGCCCCAAGTTTCAGCGCCTTCCTCTGCTTTTGCTCTTCAGTGGTCCTTGGAGGATGCTGGGTTTCCTCCTCCAGGTGACCTTCGATCCCTTTCAGTTGAGACCCCTCAGATTCTAGTTGTGTCCCGGCGTCGAGGGTGTTCGGGTCAACCACTGGAGCGGCTCGAGCCCGTTGTCTCTGTGGCTCCAGTGCTTCCCTCAGGTGACTGCCTTCTTCTTGCAGGGAGGCGAGCCTCGTGTCTCCTTCCTCGAGGCTTTCCCGCAGAGTTGCGGTGTCTCTCCGAGCTGGAGTTGCCGGTCTCTCCTTCTCGGGTGGTCCGGTCGCCCGAATGGCTTCCGTCTCCGTTCTCCCCGAGTCGGGTAAGTCTGGCAGCTTTTGCGTCCCCTTCCTCAGCACACCTCTGGTGAAGTCAGAGAGGTGTGCGGGGAGGGAAGCCACGCTGCCGCCCACTCGCCCCAGGGAATGGCCTAAGCCGGAGCCGAGGCCGGGGCGGCCAAACCAGGAGGCCATCGCTGCGGGTCACAGCACTGACCTGGTGCGCTCCGCGAAGAGCGTCCAGCCCAGCCGGACAGCCCCGCCAAGTGTCAGGGCCCCGGCGGCTGCGCGAGGCTAAGGGTCAAATCACAGCCAGGCGCTGCTAGGCAACGGCGGGCTGGCGGCCTGGGGGCGGGGCCTGGGCGGGGCCTGGGCGGGGCCTGGGCGGGGCGCGGGCTCCAACCGTTGGGCTCGGGGCTCCCGGAGGGGAGGGGAGGGGCTGCCCGCAACCGCGAGGCCTGCCGCCTGGCCCTCACCCATGGCCACCTCCTGACACGCGTGCCCCGCTCCGCCCCCCTCCACCCCCCACCGCCAGCCCCGTGGGCCTCCGCTCATCCCCAGGGCTTCCCACCACGGCGGTGGGCCCCCCTCTCCCTCTGCTTCAGTGCCGCCCCCGGGGGCCAGGCGGCCCTCCTGCCCCCTGGGGCCGCCCGCCAGGAACGCCGCGCTGAAGGCCGCCATCCCCACACCACCGCCACCTGTGCGCGTGGCAGCGCGTGTGGGCAGAAAGGACCCCAGGGCTCTGACTGCCGCCAAGCGCCTCCCACGCTCCCTCCTGTCCTGCGGCCGGGAATCTTCCCAGCCGGCTTGGAGAACACTCGGAGGGCCAAGGTAGGTGGGGACCCGCCTCCACCTGCAGAGTTCCGACGAGTGTGTTTGGACACACGTCGGCCCCCTGCGCAGAAGCACGACCCTCCTGAGCACCCTGACCGTGGCCATCCCCCACACAGTCGCCGGGGTCCTTGCCCCGCCGCCTCGCCGCCCTCTTCCTGCGGCCCTGCCTGGAGAAGCGGTCCCCGGGAGGAGCCTGGGGGCTCTCGGGCGCCACAGGCGGGGTGTGGCACACCGCGTGCACGCTGTGCGCCCGCTTCTGTCAGCGCGGGGCGGGCTGTGGTCGGCGAAGGGAGTCTTCCCCATGCGTCGAGCGGGCGGTGGAGCGGGGAAAGGACCCAGAGGTGCTCGTGCAGCGCGCGGCCCCCAGCCCCGCTGAGCCCGGCGGAACGTCGTCCTCGGGGCCCGACTCGGGGCCGGCGGCCGAGGCCCGGCTGCGCGCCGCCCCCTGGGCCTGCCGTGCGCTCCTGCCCCGGCGCGGGGCGCGGGGGCGGCGCGGCTGGCCCCGCGGGCCTGGGGACCCGCCGCCGCAGCGACCAGAAAGTCCCGGTCAGCCTGCCCCGAGCTCCGCGGGCCTGGGAGCCCGGCGCCGCCGCCGCCGCCGCCGCAGCCGCCGCCGCGGCCGCCGCCGCCGGCGGCTCGGCAGCGTGGCGCGGGAGCAGCCGCCAGGCCGTCCCGATGCGCGCGCCAGGAGCCCCGCAGGCTGGGGAGCCGCCGCCGCCGCCGCCGCCGCCAGGTAGTGGCCGTTGCACTGCGGGAGGCCGCGGGCCCACCAGAGCATGGGCAGGTGAGGGCCCCGGGCGGCCGCCTCCCTCCGTGCACCCGTCGGGGTCTCCACCGCCCGGGCCCCGCCCCCGGGAGCAGGGACCTGCGCCTTCTCCTGTCCTGCCGGCGACCCTGGCGCCCGTGCTGGCTGCCTGGGGCCACCACTCCCATCCCTGGGGCGCGTGCCTTTGCACAGGCGCTGACGGCGGCGCTGGGGTGGGGGGCGCGGGGCGGGGCGCGGCGGGCTGGCGGGTGCTGGGACCGGATTCTCAGCCTTGGGCTCCAGCGGGGCGGGGTGGGGGGGGCGATTAAGGAGTGACGCGGGGTGGTCGTGGGGGCAGGGCGCGCCGCGCAGACCCTTGAGGTCCAAGTGCAGACAGCGGAAATCTGTAAAGGGGCTTCCAGCCGGTGGGATCCCCTCGGTGCGTGCGTTTCCCTTGGGCCTTCAGGGAAGCGGGAGGCGGTGCTGCCTCCAGCCCAGGGCGAGGAGGAAGGAGCGGTGCCAGTTGTTGACCGCGTGAAATTTGGAATCGGGAGCAGGATGCAGGCGCCGGGCGCCAGTGAAAGGAAAAAGGGTTCTCCGGATCCTCTTCCTCCCTTTGGCTTTGGCAGCAGCTGCTTCTCCGTGTTGCTTTGGTCCTGCTGCCGTGCTCTTCCGGCGGGCGCTGAGTGTGAAATGCCCCAGGAAGCGGGGCGGGGAAGAGGTTGAGGATGGAAGAAGGCGAGCCGGCATGGGTGGGGGGAGCAGGCGCTGCAGGAAAGGTGATCCACCTTTCCTTGCTCTCCGCTTGCTGCCTTTCCCTGAGCCTTGGACTTCCACCCCTTCCGCCTCCGCCCGTCCTCCCGTCCTCCCGTCCAACCTCTCTCTCCTCTGAGTCCTGCCAAGAAGAGGCAGGTCGAACACTTGCGGTGTGCACTGGATCGAAGGGATTACCCTGCTAGGATTAGGCTCGCTCGATGAGCTTGAAGTCCTTTGAGTCAGAACCTGTTTGGGGTCTGCAGAGAGTCGCACGTGGCGGGAGGGTGGCCCGCGTGTGGGTGAGGAGCAGGGAGGAAGGCTGCAGGGGCGAGGCCTTGGAGATTCTGCTCCAGTTTGGCCTGCAGGCAGTGGAGAACCCTGGATTCCTTTCAAGCAGGGAAGCGATGGGACCACACACAAACTCAGGTCCGGGTACCCGATTTCGCAGCCAAGCCAATCAGTGAGAAGTCAGGGTTGCAGCAAGGAAAGAGGTTTATGATCAAGAGGCGGCCAGACAAGGAGGTGGGCGTAAAACTCAAACCCGCCTCCTCAAAGGGAAAACAAAACGTTGGGGCGTTTTTATCTGGGGTTGGGGTAGGGGTGGGACCAGGAGAGCGCTGGGGGTGAAGCTTGAAGAGTCCTCTGCTCAGGTGCGACTGTCACTCGTATTTCTTCGTGGGTCACAAGTGCGAAGTCAGTGGGGTTCGACGCGTTGCACGCCGAGGATCTCTGTCCGTGACGCGGAAAGTGGGCGATCCGTCATTTCGGCTGGTCCAAGCCTCTGCACGATGTCCGCTCGGGCGGGGTCCGGGGGGGCTGCCATCAAGCTGCTCTCTGATCTGCCGTCTTCCTGTTGTTCTGCAAAACAACCTCAGAAACTTTGGTTACTTTCTCGCCCACGTCCACCCCTGTGGGGGCCGGGCACCGTGGTGTCAGTAACGGCAGGGTTTTCCTCTTGGGTCACCCTCCCAACAGTGTGGAGGATGGGTTCAAGCGGGGAGGGGGGGGTGCGGTGTGCCAGGAGGCCAGCCGGCAAGATCAGTAAGGAGTCTACTGGGCTGGTTGCGTGCAAGAGACAGGAAGGCATGCGGCAGAGCAGCGGGGACGGCAAAGACGGGAAGGCGCTCGGCTCCCTTTGGGAGTCGGTAGGCTGCCAAGTGGGTGAGACAGAGAGCTCAAGCGTGGCCCTGAGGCCTCTCGCTCTCGGGGGGGGGGGGGGGCGGGGATGAGATGGGCAGAGGTTTTCTGAGGTGATGAAAGGAAGGTAAGAGGAGGGGGAGGGTTCTTTTGGAGGATACCGGGCTCCCTTTTGGACGTGTCGGTTTTGAGAAGCCTTTGGACATCCCGAGAGGTGCGTCCAGCAGACAGTTAGAGAAAGCAGCGTGGAGTCAGGGGCAGGGTGACGTCAGTCGTACGCACTCAGAAGCCCTGGGCATCCGGGGGGCGAGTCGAATCGTAGGAGAGCGCATGAGCTTGCTCTGAGACCCGAGGGGTTCCTGTTCCCTGAAGACCATGCCTTGCCTTCGAGAACAGAACCCTTGGAGAAGTGGTCGGGAGGAGAAGCCGCAGAGGAAAGGGAGACAGAGGGGTCTGAGGTTAGGAAGGGCACCTGGGGAGGGGGCCATCCCCCAGAGAAAGAGGGTGGAGAGAACTTGCAGAGACTGAAGGCGTGGGCAGCATTCCTCAGACACCACAGAGAGTTTAGGAAGACGAAGGAACCGAAGGGCGTGCCCTGGCCTCTTGCTAGGACGGGACGGCGACGAGATTTGGGGAGTCTTTCGAGGAGCCGGTGAGAGACGAGGCGATGACTGGATGGCTGACGAGGAGTCGAGGTCTTTTGGCAGCAGCTTAGCCGTGAAAGGTAGAGAGAGAAGGCGGTGGTGGAGGAGCGGAAAGGAGAGGTGTGGATGCTGGGAGAGACTTGGGTGTGCTCAGCGGCTTAAGGAAAGAAAGAGACGGGCCGAAGAGAAAGCAGCTGGCAAACTGAGGGAACGAGATCTTTGGGGGAGGCTGAGCAGACGGTTCCCAGGGCACCCCACGTGGAGCCAGGACCCTGGAACTGCCAAGCTGAATCCCTCTTCCTGGAAAACCAAAGGGAAAGGGGAGGGGTGGGTGGAGAGAAATAGAGGGACGTTCAAACGGGGGTGGGGGGTGGTGCGGGGAAACGGAGAGTTCTTGACTAGCTGGCCTCTGATCTCTTCGGGTACCGAACGGGTATGAGGACGATCCCGCTTGAGGCAGGCGATGGAGATGATTTGGAGGGGCTGTTGAGGAAACGGGGCGGGGTGGGGGTGGGGGGTTGACCACGGCCCTCTGATGGGCTTGGGGGCGGAAGCGGCTTCCATGCCCATCGCGAGGCGCCGGTTCAGTCAGTCGGTGTCCATCCGGACCACAGACCACAGACCCCTGCTTTGGAAAACAACAAGAAGCAGTTCGTAAACCCTTGCAAAGATCTCTGAGGTCTGGTGACTGGCTTTGCAACCCAAAGCGAGTCAGGGAATAAGATCCTCCCGTGCTTAGGAGTTTTCCTCTCTGTCCCAGAGGCCGCAGAGCACCCGAGGGCGGTTTCCCAGGCAGTGGAAAGAGGAGGAGGACCGAGCCGGGGGAAAGCAAGCTTTCCTCGTGAAGTTTGGATGCCCGCTGCACGTTGGTGCCCTTCCCCTTTCTTCCTACTGTCCCGGGAGGGGGCGCCCTCGCGCGCTTTCTGATGCTGCAGCACTAAGGCAAGTGAGGTTCCCGCTCCCCGAGGGAAAGCTCAATAAACGCCCCCCTCCCCCCGCCCCCACCCTTCCCACCCCCCCACTCTTCCCACACCCCCACCCCCCACCCGCCCGCAACGCCCCCACCTCCCAGACCCAACCCCCACCCCCCCACCCCACGCCCCCCAGCTCCTCCCAGACGGTGACAGCGTGACAAACAGAATCGGAAGCGTCCTTGGCCCACAGCCTGCGATCCCACCCGTGCCGCGCCTGCTCTCCAGAGAAGTGACGTCCGTCCGCTTTAAGGTGGGTGGCTACCTGCAGCGACACCCTTTTGAAAGCGCGAACCATAGCTATTTCTTTGAAAGCTCCAGTGAAGCCGCAGAGAAACCTGTGAGCTTTAGCACAAGGCCACTTTGTGCTAAGGAACCCGCAGCGAGGGACCGGCTTTCCTGAAAGCGCCGTCGTCTCCTCTGCGGCTTGGGGAGCCTCTAGGGCTTGGACAGGCCTTGGAGCAGCCCGGCAGCACTCTTGGCGGGTGGCAGCAGCCAAGGTGTGCCGGTGGGCACGACGTCGGTCACGGCGTCTAAGAGAAGGTGCCCAGACCCGCCGGTTCCGGGGCCGGGTGGGTCGATGAGAGACACGGCTGGGGAGCAGGGATTCCCGTCCGATCTTCTGGGGGTGGCTGCGAGGGCGGTTCTCAGAAGAGCTGGCACGTTCTTAGGCAGTGTCTTCCTGGCGGGTGCTCCGGGACGCTTCCTGGGCTGAGCGGGGAGCTGTCGTGGTGGAGAAGCTCCCTGAGACTCAGCTTCTAGAAAGTTCACGAAAAGCTCCGAGAAGGAACTCTTGAGCTCGGGTTGCTGGTTGGGTCTCCGAGGAGGAGGCGTGTCGGGGGCACTGCGGGATCCGAGCCGCCCGGTCACCCATCCGGTAAGGCCGCCCTGCTCTTCCTGCAGCAACTGCTCCATGGCCTCCCTTTCCACACCCAGGGTGCTTCCCATCCGTCGGAACGCTTCCCGGCGTTCGTGTCTGGCGCTTTGCAAGGCGTCCGTGAAGAGCTTTCTCAGGAGGGCCTTGTCTGCTTTTCCTTCCAGGGTGCTCACTAAGTCGGTCCACTTCTTTTGGACGTCCTCCAGCACTTCCCGTCGGGCCTCGTCTTGTCGCTGCAGTCCTCCGATCTGCTCCTCCTGCAGGCGCGAGGCGGCTTGCGCTCTCTCCAGCCGTCCCTGCAGCGACCTCAGCTTCCCTTCCAGGCCGTCTGCCTTTTGCATCCATTCGGCCAGGACCACCTTCAGGTTGGCCAGGGCTCCGGCCTGCTGCTTCTCTGCTTCCCGGGAGGCGGACAGCTGGAGGGCAGTCTCCTCTTTCTGCTGGGTGACCGCAGTCAGTTGTTCCTGCAGGGACCCGACCCGGGCAGCGGCCCGCTGGCTCGCCTTCTGCATGGCGTGGGAAGATGACAGGAGCCTCTCCTCTAGCGCCGTGACTTTCCTCCTGAGTTGAGCCGCTCTGTCTTCTGCCAGCCGCGCTGCCCGGAGATGCCAGTCTTCGCATTCTGAAGCCTGCGTCCGAGACCTCCCCAGCTCCTGGCCTAAGCGCGCTCCCTTGTCGCGCAAAAGGCGAACCTCCTCCCGCAGGGCGCACTTTTCCACTCGTTCCTGTCTCAGCGCCAGCGCCGCCTCATCTCTCTCGTGCTGAAAGACAATGCTCTTTTCCTGCATGGAGGTCACTGCATTGAGAAGCTGGCTCAATTCCCCAGCCCGGCCCTCTTCTTTTTCTCTCAGGAGGCACTCAAAAGCCAGAGCCTTCTTCTTCACGGAGACGCATTCGAATTCCTTCTCCCTCAGCATCGTAGAGAGGCGCCTGTTCGTCTCTTGTAAGGCTTGGTTTTCGGTGTCCTTCTCCCTGGACCTTTCCAGCAGTTTTGCATTCTCCCGTTTGACTTGGCACGCATCCGCTTCCAGATGGACTATCCTCTCCTTCAGGTTTGTCACCGCCTGCCTCAACAGTTCGTTTTCGCTCGCTTGGGTCGTGAGGGTTTCCCTCAGAGAAAGGAATTCCTCCCTCTGCGCCTCGATTAAGAGCTCTCTGTCCTCCAGCGTGTTCTGTAAAGCCTCCTGTTTCTCCTTGAGCCGCTGAATTTCGGAATCCGTCTGTGCGTGCCGTTCTCTCTCCCGTTCCGAGGTGGCGGCCATCGCCTCGGACAGTCTCTGAGTCTCCTCCTGGAGGCTTCTGATGGCTGCGTCTTTTTCCTCCGTGGCTCGCCTTAAGGCTTCCACCTCTGCTGGCGGCCCTTTCGAAGACTCGCCCGGCGCCTCGGACTTAATTGCCTCCTGAGAGCCGGCCGCCTCGCAAGTCCGCGACGATGCGGCGGGCGGCTGTGGTGACGTGAGGGCGGGTGGACCCAAGAGAACCTCCTTGGCATTGCAGAGCTGCTCTAGGCCGAGCTGCATCTGTGCCAGTCTCTTCCCCAAGAGCCGGAGTTGGGTCGCATCCCCTCGAGGACGCGGGAACGGGGCGGCAGAGTGCATCTGTCGCCGACACTTCTCCTCGCTGTCCACTGAGGCCCGTGCCTCGAGTGGTGGGAGTTCTTTCTGAAGTTGGGATGACTCCCGCTGCAGATGGTGCACCTCGGTGAGCACCAGCCGCTGCCACTCCTCCAGCACGTTGACCCGCTGCTTCAACGTGCCCCGTTCCCGGAGAAGCTCCTCCAACTGATTCGCGTCCACGCCCCGAACCTCATGGCCAGCGTCGGACGTTTGCCAGATGGTCAGTAAAGTCTGACATTTCTGGCTCAAGGCACCGATTTCAATGTCTTTGGCTCGGACGAGGCGTGATAAGTGCCGGATCGCTTCTCGAAACATGTCCTCACCGCCGCTGTCAGATCGAGGGCGCCGTGTCTGACTTTCGCCTCGCAGCTTCGCGAGCTCTGCTTCTTTGGCCACCAGCAGGTCCATCATTGTGTGATACGCCCTTTTCAGGTGGCTGTTTTCCCTCAGCTTCTCGTCGAAAACGGCCAACACTCGTTCCCTTTCCAAAGCAGAGGCTTGCAGTTGCTGCTGGAGGCCCCCCGCATCCTGGACCGAGGCAGCCGAAGCTAGGCGAGCGGGAAGGCCCTGGCTCTGCCAGTCTTGCGGCTGGATCGTCTGAGTTCGTGGCCCGGTCTCATCGTCGTCCGGCTCATCAAGCCGCTCGGTCAGAGGGATCGTCTTTTCGGCCCCAAGTTTCAGCGCCTTCCTCTGCTTTTGCTCTTCAGTGGTCCTTGGAGGATGCTGGGTTTCCTCCTCCAGGTGACCTTCGATCCCTTTCAGTTGAGACCCCTCAGATTCTAGTTGTGTCCCGGCGTCGAGGGTGTTCGGGTCAACCACTGGAGCGGCTCGAGCCCGTTGTCTCTGTGGCTCCAGTGCTTCCCTCAGGTGACTGCCTTCTTCTTGCAGGGAGGCGAGCCTCGTGTCTCCTTCCTCGAGGCTTTCCCGCAGAGTTGCGGTGTCTCTCCGAGCTGGAGTTGCCGGTCTCTCCTTCTCGGGTGGTCCGGTCGCCCGAATGGCTTCCGTCTCCGTTCTCCCCGAGTCGGGTAAGTCTGGCAGCTTTTGCGTCCCCTTCCTCAGCACACCTCTGGTGAAGTCAGAGAGGTGTGCGGGGAGGGAAGCCACGCTGCCGCCCACTCGCCCCAGGGAATGGCCTAAGCCGGAGCCGAGGCCGGGGCGGCCAAACCAGGAGGCCATCGCTGCGGGTCACAGCACTGACCTGGTGCGCTCCGCGAAGAGCGTCCAGCCCAGCCGGACAGCCCCGCCAAGTGTCAGGGCCCCGGCGGCTGCGCGAGGCTAAGGGTCAAATCACAGCCAGGCGCTGCTAGGCAACGGCGGGCTGGCGGCCTGGGGGCGGGGCCTGGGCGGGGCCTGGGCGGGGCCTGGGCGGGGCGCGGGCTCCAACCGTTGGGCTCGGGGCTCCCGGAGGGGAGGGGAGGGGCTGCCCGCAACCGCGAGGCCTGCCGCCTGGCCCTCACCCATGGCCACCTCCTGACACGCGTGCCCCGCTCCGCCCCCCTCCACCCCCCACCGCCAGCCCCGTGGGCCTCCGCTCATCCCCAGGGCTTCCCACCACGGCGGTGGGCCCCCCTCTCCCTCTGCTTCAGTGCCGCCCCCGGGGGCCAGGCGGCCCTCCTGCCCCCTGGGGCCGCCCGCCAGGAACGCCGCGCTGAAGGCCGCCATCCCCACACCACCGCCACCTGTGCGCGTGGCAGCGCGTGTGGGCAGAAAGGACCCCAGGGCTCTGACTGCCGCCAAGCGCCTCCCACGCTCCCTCCTGTCCTGCGGCCGGGAATCTTCCCAGCCGGCTTGGAGAACACTCGGAGGGCCAAGGTAGGTGGGGACCCGCCTCCACCTGCAGAGTTCCGACGAGTGTGTTTGGACACACGTCGGCCCCCTGCGCAGAAGCACGACCCTCCTGAGCACCCTGACCGTGGCCATCCCCCACACAGTCGCCGGGGTCCTTGCCCCGCCGCCTCGCCGCCCTCTTCCTGCGGCCCTGCCTGGAGAAGCGGTCCCCGGGAGGAGCCTGGGGGCTCTCGGGCGCCACAGGCGGGGTGTGGCACACCGCGTGCACGCTGTGCGCCCGCTTCTGTCAGCGCGGGGCGGGCTGTGGTCGGCGAAGGGAGTCTTCCCCATGCGTCGAGCGGGCGGTGGAGCGGGGAAAGGACCCAGAGGTGCTCGTGCAGCGCGCGGCCCCCAGCCCCGCTGAGCCCGGCGGAACGTCGTCCTCGGGGCCCGACTCGGGGCCGGCGGCCGAGGCCCGGCTGCGCGCCGCCCCCTGGGCCTGCCGTGCGCTCCTGCCCCGGCGCGGGGCGCGGGGGCGGCGCGGCTGGCCCCGCGGGCCTGGGGACCCGCCGCCGCAGCGACCAGAAAGTCCCGGTCAGCCTGCCCCGAGCTCCGCGGGCCTGGGAGCCCGGCGCCGCCGCCGCCGCCGCCGCAGCCGCCGCCGCGGCCGCCGCCGCCGGCGGCTCGGCAGCGTGGCGCGGGAGCAGCCGCCAGGCCGTCCCGATGCGCGCGCCAGGAGCCCCGCAGGCTGGGGAGCCGCCGCCGCCGCCGCCGCCGCCAGGTAGTGGCCGTTGCACTGCGGGAGGCCGCGGGCCCACCAGAGCATGGGCAGGTGAGGGCCCCGGGCGGCCGCCTCCCTCCGTGCACCCGTCGGGGTCTCCACCGCCCGGGCCCCGCCCCCGGGAGCAGGGACCTGCGCCTTCTCCTGTCCTGCCGGCGACCCTGGCGCCCGTGCTGGCTGCCTGGGGCCACCACTCCCATCCCTGGGGCGCGTGCCTTTGCACAGGCGCTGACGGCGGCGCTGGGGTGGGGGGCGCGGGGCGGGGCGCGGCGGGCTGGCGGGTGCTGGGACCGGATTCTCAGCCTTGGGCTCCAGCGGGGCGGGGTGGGGGGGGCGATTAAGGAGTGACGCGGGGTGGTCGTGGGGGCAGGGCGCGCCGCGCAGACCCTTGAGGTCCAAGTGCAGACAGCGGAAATCTGTAAAGGGGCTTCCAGCCGGTGGGATCCCCTCGGTGCGTGCGTTTCCCTTGGGCCTTCAGGGAAGCGGGAGGCGGTGCTGCCTCCAGCCCAGGGCGAGGAGGAAGGAGCGGTGCCAGTTGTTGACCGCGTGAAATTTGGAATCGGGAGCAGGATGCAGGCGCCGGGCGCCAGTGAAAGGAAAAAGGGTTCTCCGGATCCTCTTCCTCCCTTTGGCTTTGGCAGCAGCTGCTTCTCCGTGTTGCTTTGGTCCTGCTGCCGTGCTCTTCCGGCGGGCGCTGAGTGTGAAATGCCCCAGGAAGCGGGGCGGGGAAGAGGTTGAGGATGGAAGAAGGCGAGCCGGCATGGGTGGGGGGAGCAGGCGCTGCAGGAAAGGTGATCCACCTTTCCTTGCTCTCCGCTTGCTGCCTTTCCCTGAGCCTTGGACTTCCACCCCTTCCGCCTCCGCCCGTCCTCCCGTCCTCCCGTCCAACCTCTCTCTCCTCTGAGTCCTGCCAAGAAGAGGCAGGTCGAACACTTGCGGTGTGCACTGGATCGAAGGGATTACCCTGCTAGGATTAGGCTCGCTCGATGAGCTTGAAGTCCTTTGAGTCAGAACCTGTTTGGGGTCTGCAGAGAGTCGCACGTGGCGGGAGGGTGGCCCGCGTGTGGGTGAGGAGCAGGGAGGAAGGCTGCAGGGGCGAGGCCTTGGAGATTCTGCTCCAGTTTGGCCTGCAGGCAGTGGAGAACCCTGGATTCCTTTCAAGCAGGGAAGCGATGGGACCACACACAAACTCAGGTCCGGGTACCCGATTTCGCAGCCAAGCCAATCAGTGAGAAGTCAGGGTTGCAGCAAGGAAAGAGGTTTATGATCAAGAGGCGGCCAGACAAGGAGGTGGGCGTAAAACTCAAACCCGCCTCCTCAAAGGGAAAACAAAACGTTGGGGCGTTTTTATCTGGGGTTGGGGTAGGGGTGGGACCAGGAGAGCGCTGGGGGTGAAGCTTGAAGAGTCCTCTGCTCAGGTGCGACTGTCACTCGTATTTCTTCGTGGGTCACAAGTGCGAAGTCAGTGGGGTTCGACGCGTTGCACGCCGAGGATCTCTGTCCGTGACGCGGAAAGTGGGCGATCCGTCATTTCGGCTGGTCCAAGCCTCTGCACGATGTCCGCTCGGGCGGGGTCCGGGGGGGCTGCCATCAAGCTGCTCTCTGATCTGCCGTCTTCCTGTTGTTCTGCAAAACAACCTCAGAAACTTTGGTTACTTTCTCGCCCACGTCCACCCCTGTGGGGGCCGGGCACCGTGGTGTCAGTAACGGCAGGGTTTTCCTCTTGGGTCACCCTCCCAACAGTGTGGAGGATGGGTTCAAGCGGGGAGGGGGGGGTGCGGTGTGCCAGGAGGCCAGCCGGCAAGATCAGTAAGGAGTCTACTGGGCTGGTTGCGTGCAAGAGACAGGAAGGCATGCGGCAGAGCAGCGGGGACGGCAAAGACGGGAAGGCGCTCGGCTCCCTTTGGGAGTCGGTAGGCTGCCAAGTGGGTGAGACAGAGAGCTCAAGCGTGGCCCTGAGGCCTCTCGCTCTCGGGGGGGGGGGGGGGCGGGGATGAGATGGGCAGAGGTTTTCTGAGGTGATGAAAGGAAGGTAAGAGGAGGGGGAGGGTTCTTTTGGAGGATACCGGGCTCCCTTTTGGACGTGTCGGTTTTGAGAAGCCTTTGGACATCCCGAGAGGTGCGTCCAGCAGACAGTTAGAGAAAGCAGCGTGGAGTCAGGGGCAGGGTGACGTCAGTCGTACGCACTCAGAAGCCCTGGGCATCCGGGGGGCGAGTCGAATCGTAGGAGAGCGCATGAGCTTGCTCTGAGACCCGAGGGGTTCCTGTTCCCTGAAGACCATGCCTTGCCTTCGAGAACAGAACCCTTGGAGAAGTGGTCGGGAGGAGAAGCCGCAGAGGAAAGGGAGACAGAGGGGTCTGAGGTTAGGAAGGGCACCTGGGGAGGGGGCCATCCCCCAGAGAAAGAGGGTGGAGAGAACTTGCAGAGACTGAAGGCGTGGGCAGCATTCCTCAGACACCACAGAGAGTTTAGGAAGACGAAGGAACCGAAGGGCGTGCCCTGGCCTCTTGCTAGGACGGGACGGCGACGAGATTTGGGGAGTCTTTCGAGGAGCCGGTGAGAGACGAGGCGATGACTGGATGGCTGACGAGGAGTCGAGGTCTTTTGGCAGCAGCTTAGCCGTGAAAGGTAGAGAGAGAAGGCGGTGGTGGAGGAGCGGAAAGGAGAGGTGTGGATGCTGGGAGAGACTTGGGTGTGCTCAGCGGCTTAAGGAAAGAAAGAGACGGGCCGAAGAGAAAGCAGCTGGCAAACTGAGGGAACGAGATCTTTGGGGGAGGCTGAGCAGACGGTTCCCAGGGCACCCCACGTGGAGCCAGGACCCTGGAACTGCCAAGCTGAATCCCTCTTCCTGGAAAACCAAAGGGAAAGGGGAGGGGTGGGTGGAGAGAAATAGAGGGACGTTCAAACGGGGGTGGGGGGTGGTGCGGGGAAACGGAGAGTTCTTGACTAGCTGGCCTCTGATCTCTTCGGGTACCGAACGGGTATGAGGACGATCCCGCTTGAGGCAGGCGATGGAGATGATTTGGAGGGGCTGTTGAGGAAACGGGGCGGGGTGGGGGTGGGGGGTTGACCACGGCCCTCTGATGGGCTTGGGGGCGGAAGCGGCTTCCATGCCCATCGCGAGGCGCCGGTTCAGTCAGTCGGTGTCCATCCGGACCACAGACCACAGACCCCTGCTTTGGAAAACAACAAGAAGCAGTTCGTAAACCCTTGCAAAGATCTCTGAGGTCTGGTGACTGGCTTTGCAACCCAAAGCGAGTCAGGGAATAAGATCCTCCCGTGCTTAGGAGTTTTCCTCTCTGTCCCAGAGGCCGCAGAGCACCCGAGGGCGGTTTCCCAGGCAGTGGAAAGAGGAGGAGGACCGAGCCGGGGGAAAGCAAGCTTTCCTCGTGAAGTTTGGATGCCCGCTGCACGTTGGTGCCCTTCCCCTTTCTTCCTACTGTCCCGGGAGGGGGCGCCCTCGCGCGCTTTCTGATGCTGCAGCACTAAGGCAAGTGAGGTTCCCGCTCCCCGAGGGAAAGCTCAATAAACGCCCCCCTCCCCCCCGCCCCCACCCTTCCCACCCCCCCACTCTTCCCACACCCCCACCCCCCACCCGCCCGCAACGCCCCCACCTCCCAGACCCAACCCCCACCCCCCCACCCCACGCCCCCCAGCTCCTCCCAGACGGTGACAGCGTGACAAACAGAATCGGAAGCGTCCTTGGCCCACAGCCTGCGATCCCACCCGTGCCGCGCCTGCTCTCCAGAGAAGTGACGTCCGTCCGCTTTAAGGTGGGTGGCTACCTGCAGCGACACCCTTTGAAAGCGCGAACCATAGCTATTTCTTTGAAAGCTCCAGTGAAGCCGCAGAGAAACCTGTGAGCTTTAGCACAAGGCCACTTTGTGCTAAGGAACCCGCAGCGAGGGACCGGCTTTCCTGAAAGCGCCGTCGTCTCCTCTGCGGCTTGGGGAGCCTCTAGGGCTTGGACAGGCCTTGGAGCAGCCCGGCAGCACTCTTGGCGGGTGGCAGCAGCCAAGGTGTGCCGGTGGGCACGACGTCGGTCACGGCGTCTAAGAGAAGGTGCCCAGACCCGCCGGTTCCGGGGCCGGGTGGGTCGATGAGAGACACGGCTGGGGAGCAGGGATTCCCGTCCGATCTTCTGGGGGTGGCTGCGAGGGCGGTTCTCAGAAGAGCTGGCACGTTCTTAGGCAGTGTCTTCCTGGCGGGTGCTCCGGGACGCTTCCTGGGCTGAGCGGGGAGCTGTCGTGGTGGAGAAGCTCCCTGAGACTCAGCTTCTAGAAAGTTCACGAAAAGCTCCGAGAAGGAACTCTTGAGCTCGGGTTGCTGGTTGGGTCTCCGAGGAGGAGGCGTGTCGGGGGCACTGCGGGATCCGAGCCGCCCGGTCACCCATCCGGTAAGGCCGCCCTGCTCTTCCTGCAGCAACTGCTCCATGGCCTCCCTTTCCACACCCAGGGTGCTTCCCATCCGTCGGAACGCTTCCCGGCGTTCGTGTCTGGCGCTTTGCAAGGCGTCCGTGAAGAGCTTTCTCAGGAGGGCCTTGTCTGC
>NW_027222249.1:0-43405 GCF_041296265.1 Equus caballus
CTTTTGGAGGATACCGGGCTCCCTTTTGGACGTGTCGGTTTTGAGAAGCCTTTGGACATCCCGAGAGGTGCGTCCAGCAGACAGTTAGAGAAAGCAGCGTGGAGTCAGGGGCAGGGTGACGTCAGTCGTACGCACTCAGAAGCCCTGGGCATCCGGGGGGCGAGTCGAATCGTAGGAGAGCGCATGAGCTTGCTCTGAGACCCGAGGGGTTCCTGTTCCCTGAAGACCATGCCTTGCCTTCGAGAACAGAACCCTTGGAGAAGTGGTCGGGAGGAGAAGCCGCAGAGGAAAGGGAGACAGAGGGGTCTGAGGTTAGGAAGGGCACCTGGGGAGGGGGCCATCCCCCAGAGAAAGAGGGTGGAGAGAACTTGCAGAGACTGAAGGCGTGGGCAGCATTCCTCAGACACCACAGAGAGTTTAGGAAGACGAAGGAACCGAAGGGCGTGCCCTGGCCTCTTGCTAGGACGGGACGGCGACGAGATTTGGGGAGTCTTTCGAGGAGCCGGTGAGAGACGAGGCGATGACTGGATGGCTGACGAGGAGTCGAGGTCTTTTGGCAGCAGCTTAGCCGTGAAAGGTAGAGAGAGAAGGCGGTGGTGGAGGAGCGGAAAGGAGAGGTGTGGATGCTGGGAGAGACTTGGGTGTGCTCAGCGGCTTAAGGAAAGAAAGAGACGGGCCGAAGAGAAAGCAGCTGGCAAACTGAGGGAACGAGATCTTTGGGGGAGGCTGAGCAGACGGTTCCCAGGGCACCCCACGTGGAGCCAGGACCCTGGAACTGCCAAGCTGAATCCCTCTTCCTGGAAAACCAAAGGGAAAGGGGAGGGGTGGGTGGAGAGAAATAGAGGGACGTTCAAACGGGGGTGGGGGGTGGTGCGGGGAAACGGAGAGTTCTTGACTAGCTGGCCTCTGATCTCTTCGGGTACCGAACGGGTATGAGGACGATCCCGCTTGAGGCAGGCGATGGAGATGATTTGGAGGGGCTGTTGAGGAAACGGGGCGGGGTGGGGGTGGGGGGTTGACCACGGCCCTCTGATGGGCTTGGGGCGGAAGCGGCTTCCATGCCCATCGCGAGGCGCCGGTTCAGTCAGTCGGTGTCCATCCGGACCACAGACCACAGACCCCTGCTTTGGAAAACAACAAGAAGCAGTTCGTAAACCCTTGCAAAGATCTCTGAGGTCTGGTGACTGGCTTTGCAACCCAAAGCGAGTCAGGGAATAAGATCCTCCCGTGCTTAGGAGTTTTCCTCTCTGTCCCAGAGGCCGCAGAGCACCCGAGGGCGGTTTCCCAGGCAGTGGAAAGAGGAGGAGGACCGAGCCGGGGGAAAGCAAGCTTTCCTCGTGAAGTTTGGATGCCCGCTGCACGTTGGTGCCCTTCCCCTTTCTTCCTACTGTCCCGGGAGGGGGCGCCCTCGCGCGCTTTCTGATGCTGCAGCACTAAGGCAAGTGAGGTTCCCGCTCCCCGAGGGAAAGCTCAATAAACGCCCCCCTCCCCCCGCCCCCACCCTTCCCACCCCCCCACTCTTCCCACACCCCCACCCCCCACCCGCCCGCAACGCCCCCACCTCCCAGACCCAACCCCCACCCCCCCACCCCACGCCCCCCAGCTCCTCCCAGACGGTGACAGCGTGACAAACAGAATCGGAAGCGTCCTTGGCCCACAGCCTGCGATCCCACCCGTGCCGCGCCTGCTCTCCAGAGAAGTGACGTCCGTCCGCTTTAAGGTGGGTGGCTACCTGCAGCGACACCCTTTTGAAAGCGCGAACCATAGCTATTTCTTTGAAAGCTCCAGTGAAGCCGCAGAGAAACCTGTGAGCTTTAGCACAAGGCCACTTTGTGCTAAGGAACCCGCAGCGAGGGACCGGCTTTCCTGAAAGCGCCGTCGTCTCCTCTGCGGCTTGGGGAGCCTCTAGGGCTTGGACAGGCCTTGGAGCAGCCCGGCAGCACTCTTGGCGGGTGGCAGCAGCCAAGGTGTGCCGGTGGGCACGACGTCGGTCACGGCGTCTAAGAGAAGGTGCCCAGACCCGCCGGTTCCGGGGCCGGGTGGGTCGATGAGAGACACGGCTGGGGAGCAGGGATTCCCGTCCGATCTTCTGGGGGTGGCTGCGAGGGCGGTTCTCAGAAGAGCTGGCACGTTCTTAGGCAGTGTCTTCCTGGCGGGTGCTCCGGGACGCTTCCTGGGCTGAGCGGGGAGCTGTCGTGGTGGAGAAGCTCCCTGAGACTCAGCTTCTAGAAAGTTCACGAAAAGCTCCGAGAAGGAACTCTTGAGCTCGGGTTGCTGGTTGGGTCTCCGAGGAGGAGGCGTGTCGGGGGCACTGCGGGATCCGAGCCGCCCGGTCACCCATCCGGTAAGGCCGCCCTGCTCTTCCTGCAGCAACTGCTCCATGGCCTCCCTTTCCACACCCAGGGTGCTTCCCATCCGTCGGAACGCTTCCCGGCGTTCGTGTCTGGCGCTTTGCAAGGCGTCCGTGAAGAGCTTTCTCAGGAGGGCCTTGTCTGCTTTTCCTTCCAGGGTGCTCACTAAGTCGGTCCACTTCTTTTGGACGTCCTCCAGCACTTCCCGTCGGGCCTCGTCTTGTCGCTGCAGTCCTCCGATCTGCTCCTCCTGCAGGCGCGAGGCGGCTTGCGCTCTCTCCAGCCGTCCCTGCAGCGACCTCAGCTTCCCTTCCAGGCCGTCTGCCTTTTGCATCCATTCGGCCAGGACCACCTTCAGGTTGGCCAGGGCTCCGGCCTGCTGCTTCTCTGCTTCCCGGGAGGCGGACAGCTGGAGGGCAGTCTCCTCTTTCTGCTGGGTGACCGCAGTCAGTTGTTCCTGCAGGGACCCGACCCGGGCAGCGGCCCGCTGGCTCGCCTTCTGCATGGCGTGGGAAGATGACAGGAGCCTCTCCTCTAGCGCCGTGACTTTCCTCCTGAGTTGAGCCGCTCTGTCTTCTGCCAGCCGCGCTGCCCGGAGATGCCAGTCTTCGCATTCTGAAGCCTGCGTCCGAGACCTCCCCAGCTCCTGGCCTAAGCGCGCTCCCTTGTCGCGCAAAAGGCGAACCTCCTCCCGCAGGGCGCACTTTTCCACTCGTTCCTGTCTCAGCGCCAGCGCCGCCTCATCTCTCTCGTGCTGAAAGACAATGCTCTTTTCCTGCATGGAGGTCACTGCATTGAGAAGCTGGCTCAATTCCCCAGCCCGGCCCTCTTCTTTTTCTCTCAGGAGGCACTCAAAAGCCAGAGCCTTCTTCTTCACGGAGACGCATTCGAATTCCTTCTCCCTCAGCATCGTAGAGAGGCGCCTGTTCGTCTCTTGTAAGGCTTGGTTTTCGGTGTCCTTCTCCCTGGACCTTTCCAGCAGTTTTGCATTCTCCCGTTTGACTTGGCACGCATCCGCTTCCAGATGGACTATCCTCTCCTTCAGGTTTGTCACCGCCTGCCTCAACAGTTCGTTTTCGCTCGCTTGGGTCGTGAGGGTTTCCCTCAGAGAAAGGAATTCCTCCCTCTGCGCCTCGATTAAGAGCTCTCTGTCCTCCAGCGTGTTCTGTAAAGCCTCCTGTTTCTCCTTGAGCCGCTGAATTTCGGAATCCGTCTGTGCGTGCCGTTCTCTCTCCCGTTCCGAGGTGGCGGCCATCGCCTCGGACAGTCTCTGAGTCTCCTCCTGGAGGCTTCTGATGGCTGCGTCTTTTTCCTCCGTGGCTCGCCTTAAGGCTTCCACCTCTGCTGGCGGCCCTTTCGAAGACTCGCCCGGCGCCTCGGACTTAATTGCCTCCTGAGAGCCGGCCGCCTCGCAAGTCCGCGACGATGCGGCGGGCGGCTGTGGTGACGTGAGGGCGGGTGGACCCAAGAGAACCTCCTTGGCATTGCAGAGCTGCTCTAGGCCGAGCTGCATCTGTGCCAGTCTCTTCCCCAAGAGCCGGAGTTGGGTCGCATCCCCTCGAGGACGCGGGAACGGGGCGGCAGAGTGCATCTGTCGCCGACACTTCTCCTCGCTGTCCACTGAGGCCCGTGCCTCGAGTGGTGGGAGTTCTTTCTGAAGTTGGGATGACTCCCGCTGCAGATGGTGCACCTCGGTGAGCACCAGCCGCTGCCACTCCTCCAGCACGTTGACCCGCTGCTTCAACGTGCCCCGTTCCCGGAGAAGCTCCTCCAACTGATTCGCGTCCACGCCCCGAACCTCATGGCCAGCGTCGGACGTTTGCCAGATGGTCAGTAAAGTCTGACATTTCTGGCTCAAGGCACCGATTTCAATGTCTTTGGCTCGGACGAGGCGTGATAAGTGCCGGATCGCTTCTCGAAACATGTCCTCACCGCCGCTGTCAGATCGAGGGCGCCGTGTCTGACTTTCGCCTCGCAGCTTCGCGAGCTCTGCTTCTTTGGCCACCAGCAGGTCCATCATTGTGTGATACGCCCTTTTCAGGTGGCTGTTTTCCCTCAGCTTCTCGTCGAAAACGGCCAACACTCGTTCCCTTTCCAAAGCAGAGGCTTGCAGTTGCTGCTGGAGGCCCCCCGCATCCTGGACCGAGGCAGCCGAAGCTAGGCGAGCGGGAAGGCCCTGGCTCTGCCAGTCTTGCGGCTGGATCGTCTGAGTTCGTGGCCCGGTCTCATCGTCGTCCGGCTCATCAAGCCGCTCGGTCAGAGGGATCGTCTTTTCGGCCCCAAGTTTCAGCGCCTTCCTCTGCTTTTGCTCTTCAGTGGTCCTTGGAGGATGCTGGGTTTCCTCCTCCAGGTGACCTTCGATCCCTTTCAGTTGAGACCCCTCAGATTCTAGTTGTGTCCCGGCGTCGAGGGTGTTCGGGTCAACCACTGGAGCGGCTCGAGCCCGTTGTCTCTGTGGCTCCAGTGCTTCCCTCAGGTGACTGCCTTCTTCTTGCAGGGAGGCGAGCCTCGTGTCTCCTTCCTCGAGGCTTTCCCGCAGAGTTGCGGTGTCTCTCCGAGCTGGAGTTGCCGGTCTCTCCTTCTCGGGTGGTCCGGTCGCCCGAATGGCTTCCGTCTCCGTTCTCCCCGAGTCGGGTAAGTCTGGCAGCTTTTGCGTCCCCTTCCTCAGCACACCTCTGGTGAAGTCAGAGAGGTGTGCGGGGAGGGAAGCCACGCTGCCGCCCACTCGCCCCAGGGAATGGCCTAAGCCGGAGCCGAGGCCGGGGCGGCCAAACCAGGAGGCCATCGCTGCGGGTCACAGCACTGACCTGGTGCGCTCCGCGAAGAGCGTCCAGCCCAGCCGGACAGCCCCGCCAAGTGTCAGGGCCCCGGCGGCTGCGCGAGGCTAAGGGTCAAATCACAGCCAGGCGCTGCTAGGCAACGGCGGGCTGGCGGCCTGGGGGCGGGGCCTGGGCGGGGCCTGGGCGGGGCCTGGGCGGGGCGCGGGCTCCAACCGTTGGGCTCGGGGCTCCCGGAGGGGAGGGGAGGGGCTGCCCGCAACCGCGAGGCCTGCCGCCTGGCCCTCACCCATGGCCACCTCCTGACACGCGTGCCCCGCTCCGCCCCCCTCCACCCCCCACCGCCAGCCCCGTGGGCCTCCGCTCATCCCCAGGGCTTCCCACCACGGCGGTGGGCCCCCCTCTCCCTCTGCTTCAGTGCCGCCCCCGGGGGCCAGGCGGCCCTCCTGCCCCCTGGGGCCGCCCGCCAGGAACGCCGCGCTGAAGGCCGCCATCCCCACACCACCGCCACCTGTGCGCGTGGCAGCGCGTGTGGGCAGAAAGGACCCCAGGGCTCTGACTGCCGCCAAGCGCCTCCCACGCTCCCTCCTGTCCTGCGGCCGGGAATCTTCCCAGCCGGCTTGGAGAACACTCGGAGGGCCAAGGTAGGTGGGGACCCGCCTCCACCTGCAGAGTTCCGACGAGTGTGTTTGGACACACGTCGGCCCCCTGCGCAGAAGCACGACCCTCCTGAGCACCCTGACCGTGGCCATCCCCCACACAGTCGCCGGGGTCCTTGCCCCGCCGCCTCGCCGCCCTCTTCCTGCGGCCCTGCCTGGAGAAGCGGTCCCCGGGAGGAGCCTGGGGGCTCTCGGGCGCCACAGGCGGGGTGTGGCACACCGCGTGCACGCTGTGCGCCCGCTTCTGTCAGCGCGGGGCGGGCTGTGGTCGGCGAAGGGAGTCTTCCCCATGCGTCGAGCGGGCGGTGGAGCGGGGAAAGGACCCAGAGGTGCTCGTGCAGCGCGCGGCCCCCAGCCCCGCTGAGCCCGGCGGAACGTCGTCCTCGGGGCCCGACTCGGGGCCGGCGGCCGAGGCCCGGCTGCGCGCCGCCCCCTGGGCCTGCCGTGCGCTCCTGCCCCGGCGCGGGGCGCGGGGGCGGCGCGGCTGGCCCCGCGGGCCTGGGGACCCGCCGCCGCAGCGACCAGAAAGTCCCGGTCAGCCTGCCCCGAGCTCCGCGGGCCTGGGAGCCCGGCGCCGCCGCCGCCGCCGCCGCAGCCGCCGCCGCGGCCGCCGCCGCCGGCGGCTCGGCAGCGTGGCGCGGGAGCAGCCGCCAGGCCGTCCCGATGCGCGCGCCAGGAGCCCCGCAGGCTGGGGAGCCGCCGCCGCCGCCGCCGCCGCCAGGTAGTGGCCGTTGCACTGCGGGAGGCCGCGGGCCCACCAGAGCATGGGCAGGTGAGGGCCCCGGGCGGCCGCCTCCCTCCGTGCACCCGTCGGGGTCTCCACCGCCCGGGCCCCGCCCCCGGGAGCAGGGACCTGCGCCTTCTCCTGTCCTGCCGGCGACCCTGGCGCCCGTGCTGGCTGCCTGGGGCCACCACTCCCATCCCTGGGGCGCGTGCCTTTGCACAGGCGCTGACGGCGGCGCTGGGGTGGGGGGCGCGGGGCGGGGCGCGGCGGGCTGGCGGGTGCTGGGACCGGATTCTCAGCCTTGGGCTCCAGCGGGGCGGGGTGGGGGGGGCGATTAAGGAGTGACGCGGGGTGGTCGTGGGGGCAGGGCGCGCCGCGCAGACCCTTGAGGTCCAAGTGCAGACAGCGGAAATCTGTAAAGGGGCTTCCAGCCGGTGGGATCCCCTCGGTGCGTGCGTTTCCCTTGGGCCTTCAGGGAAGCGGGAGGCGGTGCTGCCTCCAGCCCAGGGCGAGGAGGAAGGAGCGGTGCCAGTTGTTGACCGCGTGAAATTTGGAATCGGGAGCAGGATGCAGGCGCCGGGCGCCAGTGAAAGGAAAAAGGGTTCTCCGGATCCTCTTCCTCCCTTTGGCTTTGGCAGCAGCTGCTTCTCCGTGTTGCTTTGGTCCTGCTGCCGTGCTCTTCCGGCGGGCGCTGAGTGTGAAATGCCCCAGGAAGCGGGGCGGGGAAGAGGTTGAGGATGGAAGAAGGCGAGCCGGCATGGGTGGGGGGAGCAGGCGCTGCAGGAAAGGTGATCCACCTTTCCTTGCTCTCCGCTTGCTGCCTTTCCCTGAGCCTTGGACTTCCACCCCTTCCGCCTCCGCCCGTCCTCCCGTCCTCCCGTCCAACCTCTCTCTCCTCTGAGTCCTGCCAAGAAGAGGCAGGTCGAACACTTGCGGTGTGCACTGGATCGAAGGGATTACCCTGCTAGGATTAGGCTCGCTCGATGAGCTTGAAGTCCTTTGAGTCAGAACCTGTTTGGGGTCTGCAGAGAGTCGCACGTGGCGGGAGGGTGGCCCGCGTGTGGGTGAGGAGCAGGGAGGAAGGCTGCAGGGGCGAGGCCTTGGAGATTCTGCTCCAGTTTGGCCTGCAGGCAGTGGAGAACCCTGGATTCCTTTCAAGCAGGGAAGCGATGGGACCACACACAAACTCAGGTCCGGGTACCCGATTTCGCAGCCAAGCCAATCAGTGAGAAGTCAGGGTTGCAGCAAGGAAAGAGGTTTATGATCAAGAGGCGGCCAGACAAGGAGGTGGGCGTAAAACTCAAACCCGCCTCCTCAAAGGGAAAACAAAACGTTGGGGCGTTTTTATCTGGGGTTGGGGTAGGGGTGGGACCAGGAGAGCGCTGGGGGTGAAGCTTGAAGAGTCCTCTGCTCAGGTGCGACTGTCACTCGTATTTCTTCGTGGGTCACAAGTGCGAAGTCAGTGGGGTTCGACGCGTTGCACGCCGAGGATCTCTGTCCGTGACGCGGAAAGTGGGCGATCCGTCATTTCGGCTGGTCCAAGCCTCTGCACGATGTCCGCTCGGGCGGGGTCCGGGGGGGCTGCCATCAAGCTGCTCTCTGATCTGCCGTCTTCCTGTTGTTCTGCAAAACAACCTCAGAAACTTTGGTTACTTTCTCGCCCACGTCCACCCCTGTGGGGGCCGGGCACCGTGGTGTCAGTAACGGCAGGGTTTTCCTCTTGGGTCACCCTCCCAACAGTGTGGAGGATGGGTTCAAGCGGGGAGGGGGGGGTGCGGTGTGCCAGGAGGCCAGCCGGCAAGATCAGTAAGGAGTCTACTGGGCTGGTTGCGTGCAAGAGACAGGAAGGCATGCGGCAGAGCAGCGGGGACGGCAAAGACGGGAAGGCGCTCGGCTCCCTTTGGGAGTCGGTAGGCTGCCAAGTGGGTGAGACAGAGAGCTCAAGCGTGGCCCTGAGGCCTCTCGCTCTCGGGGGGGGGGGGGGGCGGGGATGAGATGGGCAGAGGTTTTCTGAGGTGATGAAAGGAAGGTAAGAGGAGGGGGAGGGTTCTTTTGGAGGATACCGGGCTCCCTTTTGGACGTGTCGGTTTTGAGAAGCCTTTGGACATCCCGAGAGGTGCGTCCAGCAGACAGTTAGAGAAAGCAGCGTGGAGTCAGGGGCAGGGTGACGTCAGTCGTACGCACTCAGAAGCCCTGGGCATCCGGGGGGCGAGTCGAATCGTAGGAGAGCGCATGAGCTTGCTCTGAGACCCGAGGGGTTCCTGTTCCCTGAAGACCATGCCTTGCCTTCGAGAACAGAACCCTTGGAGAAGTGGTCGGGAGGAGAAGCCGCAGAGGAAAGGGAGACAGAGGGGTCTGAGGTTAGGAAGGGCACCTGGGGAGGGGGCCATCCCCCAGAGAAAGAGGGTGGAGAGAACTTGCAGAGACTGAAGGCGTGGGCAGCATTCCTCAGACACCACAGAGAGTTTAGGAAGACGAAGGAACCGAAGGGCGTGCCCTGGCCTCTTGCTAGGACGGGACGGCGACGAGATTTGGGGAGTCTTTCGAGGAGCCGGTGAGAGACGAGGCGATGACTGGATGGCTGACGAGGAGTCGAGGTCTTTTGGCAGCAGCTTAGCCGTGAAAGGTAGAGAGAGAAGGCGGTGGTGGAGGAGCGGAAAGGAGAGGTGTGGATGCTGGGAGAGACTTGGGTGTGCTCAGCGGCTTAAGGAAAGAAAGAGACGGGCCGAAGAGAAAGCAGCTGGCAAACTGAGGGAACGAGATCTTTGGGGGAGGCTGAGCAGACGGTTCCCAGGGCACCCCACGTGGAGCCAGGACCCTGGAACTGCCAAGCTGAATCCCTCTTCCTGGAAAACCAAAGGGAAAGGGGAGGGGTGGGTGGAGAGAAATAGAGGGACGTTCAAACGGGGGTGGGGGGTGGTGCGGGGAAACGGAGAGTTCTTGACTAGCTGGCCTCTGATCTCTTCGGGTACCGAACGGGTATGAGGACGATCCCGCTTGAGGCAGGCGATGGAGATGATTTGGAGGGGCTGTTGAGGAAACGGGGCGGGGTGGGGGTGGGGGGTTGACCACGGCCCTCTGATGGGCTTGGGGGCGGAAGCGGCTTCCATGCCCATCGCGAGGCGCCGGTTCAGTCAGTCGGTGTCCATCCGGACCACAGACCACAGACCCCTGCTTTGGAAAACAACAAGAAGCAGTTCGTAAACCCTTGCAAAGATCTCTGAGGTCTGGTGACTGGCTTTGCAACCCAAAGCGAGTCAGGGAATAAGATCCTCCCGTGCTTAGGAGTTTTCCTCTCTGTCCCAGAGGCCGCAGAGCACCCGAGGGCGGTTTCCCAGGCAGTGGAAAGAGGAGGAGGACCGAGCCGGGGGAAAGCAAGCTTTCCTCGTGAAGTTTGGATGCCCGCTGCACGTTGGTGCCCTTCCCCTTTCTTCCTACTGTCCCGGGAGGGGGCGCCCTCGCGCGCTTTCTGATGCTGCAGCACTAAGGCAAGTGAGGTTCCCGCTCCCCGAGGGAAAGCTCAATAAACGCCCCCCTCCCCCCGCCCCCACCCTTCCCACCCCCCCACTCTTCCCACACCCCCACCCCCCACCCGCCCGCAACGCCCCCACCTCCCAGACCCAACCCCCACCCCCCCACCCCACGCCCCCCAGCTCCTCCCAGACGGTGACAGCGTGACAAACAGAATCGGAAGCGTCCTTGGCCCACAGCCTGCGATCCCACCCGTGCCGCGCCTGCTCTCCAGAGAAGTGACGTCCGTCCGCTTTAAGGTGGGTGGCTACCTGCAGCGACACCCTTTTGAAAGCGCGAACCATAGCTATTTCTTTGAAAGCTCCAGTGAAGCCGCAGAGAAACCTGTGAGCTTTAGCACAAGGCCACTTTGTGCTAAGGAACCCGCAGCGAGGGACCGGCTTTCCTGAAAGCGCCGTCGTCTCCTCTGCGGCTTGGGGAGCCTCTAGGGCTTGGACAGGCCTTGGAGCAGCCCGGCAGCACTCTTGGCGGGTGGCAGCAGCCAAGGTGTGCCGGTGGGCACGACGTCGGTCACGGCGTCTAAGAGAAGGTGCCCAGACCCGCCGGTTCCGGGGCCGGGTGGGTCGATGAGAGACACGGCTGGGGAGCAGGGATTCCCGTCCGATCTTCTGGGGGTGGCTGCGAGGGCGGTTCTCAGAAGAGCTGGCACGTTCTTAGGCAGTGTCTTCCTGGCGGGTGCTCCGGGACGCTTCCTGGGCTGAGCGGGGAGCTGTCGTGGTGGAGAAGCTCCCTGAGACTCAGCTTCTAGAAAGTTCACGAAAAGCTCCGAGAAGGAACTCTTGAGCTCGGGTTGCTGGTTGGGTCTCCGAGGAGGAGGCGTGTCGGGGGCACTGCGGGATCCGAGCCGCCCGGTCACCCATCCGGTAAGGCCGCCCTGCTCTTCCTGCAGCAACTGCTCCATGGCCTCCCTTTCCACACCCAGGGTGCTTCCCATCCGTCGGAACGCTTCCCGGCGTTCGTGTCTGGCGCTTTGCAAGGCGTCCGTGAAGAGCTTTCTCAGGAGGGCCTTGTCTGCTTTTCCTTCCAGGGTGCTCACTAAGTCGGTCCACTTCTTTTGGACGTCCTCCAGCACTTCCCGTCGGGCCTCGTCTTGTCGCTGCAGTCCTCCGATCTGCTCCTCCTGCAGGCGCGAGGCGGCTTGCGCTCTCTCCAGCCGTCCCTGCAGCGACCTCAGCTTCCCTTCCAGGCCGTCTGCCTTTTGCATCCATTCGGCCAGGACCACCTTCAGGTTGGCCAGGGCTCCGGCCTGCTGCTTCTCTGCTTCCCGGGAGGCGGACAGCTGGAGGGCAGTCTCCTCTTTCTGCTGGGTGACCGCAGTCAGTTGTTCCTGCAGGGACCCGACCCGGGCAGCGGCCCGCTGGCTCGCCTTCTGCATGGCGTGGGAAGATGACAGGAGCCTCTCCTCTAGCGCCGTGACTTTCCTCCTGAGTTGAGCCGCTCTGTCTTCTGCCAGCCGCGCTGCCCGGAGATGCCAGTCTTCGCATTCTGAAGCCTGCGTCCGAGACCTCCCCAGCTCCTGGCCTAAGCGCGCTCCCTTGTCGCGCAAAAGGCGAACCTCCTCCCGCAGGGCGCACTTTTCCACTCGTTCCTGTCTCAGCGCCAGCGCCGCCTCATCTCTCTCGTGCTGAAAGACAATGCTCTTTTCCTGCATGGAGGTCACTGCATTGAGAAGCTGGCTCAATTCCCCAGCCCGGCCCTCTTCTTTTTCTCTCAGGAGGCACTCAAAAGCCAGAGCCTTCTTCTTCACGGAGACGCATTCGAATTCCTTCTCCCTCAGCATCGTAGAGAGGCGCCTGTTCGTCTCTTGTAAGGCTTGGTTTTCGGTGTCCTTCTCCCTGGACCTTTCCAGCAGTTTTGCATTCTCCCGTTTGACTTGGCACGCATCCGCTTCCAGATGGACTATCCTCTCCTTCAGGTTTGTCACCGCCTGCCTCAACAGTTCGTTTTCGCTCGCTTGGGTCGTGAGGGTTTCCCTCAGAGAAAGGAATTCCTCCCTCTGCGCCTCGATTAAGAGCTCTCTGTCCTCCAGCGTGTTCTGTAAAGCCTCCTGTTTCTCCTTGAGCCGCTGAATTTCGGAATCCGTCTGTGCGTGCCGTTCTCTCTCCCGTTCCGAGGTGGCGGCCATCGCCTCGGACAGTCTCTGAGTCTCCTCCTGGAGGCTTCTGATGGCTGCGTCTTTTTCCTCCGTGGCTCGCCTTAAGGCTTCCACCTCTGCTGGCGGCCCTTTCGAAGACTCGCCCGGCGCCTCGGACTTAATTGCCTCCTGAGAGCCGGCCGCCTCGCAAGTCCGCGACGATGCGGCGGGCGGCTGTGGTGACGTGAGGGCGGGTGGACCCAAGAGAACCTCCTTGGCATTGCAGAGCTGCTCTAGGCCGAGCTGCATCTGTGCCAGTCTCTTCCCCAAGAGCCGGAGTTGGGTCGCATCCCCTCGAGGACGCGGGAACGGGGCGGCAGAGTGCATCTGTCGCCGACACTTCTCCTCGCTGTCCACTGAGGCCCGTGCCTCGAGTGGTGGGAGTTCTTTCTGAAGTTGGGATGACTCCCGCTGCAGATGGTGCACCTCGGTGAGCACCAGCCGCTGCCACTCCTCCAGCACGTTGACCCGCTGCTTCAACGTGCCCCGTTCCCGGAGAAGCTCCTCCAACTGATTCGCGTCCACGCCCCGAACCTCATGGCCAGCGTCGGACGTTTGCCAGATGGTCAGTAAAGTCTGACATTTCTGGCTCAAGGCACCGATTTCAATGTCTTTGGCTCGGACGAGGCGTGATAAGTGCCGGATCGCTTCTCGAAACATGTCCTCACCGCCGCTGTCAGATCGAGGGCGCCGTGTCTGACTTTCGCCTCGCAGCTTCGCGAGCTCTGCTTCTTTGGCCACCAGCAGGTCCATCATTGTGTGATACGCCCTTTTCAGGTGGCTGTTTTCCCTCAGCTTCTCGTCGAAAACGGCCAACACTCGTTCCCTTTCCAAAGCAGAGGCTTGCAGTTGCTGCTGGAGGCCCCCCGCATCCTGGACCGAGGCAGCCGAAGCTAGGCGAGCGGGAAGGCCCTGGCTCTGCCAGTCTTGCGGCTGGATCGTCTGAGTTCGTGGCCCGGTCTCATCGTCGTCCGGCTCATCAAGCCGCTCGGTCAGAGGGATCGTCTTTTCGGCCCCAAGTTTCAGCGCCTTCCTCTGCTTTTGCTCTTCAGTGGTCCTTGGAGGATGCTGGGTTTCCTCCTCCAGGTGACCTTCGATCCCTTTCAGTTGAGACCCCTCAGATTCTAGTTGTGTCCCGGCGTCGAGGGTGTTCGGGTCAACCACTGGAGCGGCTCGAGCCCGTTGTCTCTGTGGCTCCAGTGCTTCCCTCAGGTGACTGCCTTCTTCTTGCAGGGAGGCGAGCCTCGTGTCTCCTTCCTCGAGGCTTTCCCGCAGAGTTGCGGTGTCTCTCCGAGCTGGAGTTGCCGGTCTCTCCTTCTCGGGTGGTCCGGTCGCCCGAATGGCTTCCGTCTCCGTTCTCCCCGAGTCGGGTAAGTCTGGCAGCTTTTGCGTCCCCTTCCTCAGCACACCTCTGGTGAAGTCAGAGAGGTGTGCGGGGAGGGAAGCCACGCTGCCGCCCACTCGCCCCAGGGAATGGCCTAAGCCGGAGCCGAGGCCGGGGCGGCCAAACCAGGAGGCCATCGCTGCGGGTCACAGCACTGACCTGGTGCGCTCCGCGAAGAGCGTCCAGCCCAGCCGGACAGCCCCGCCAAGTGTCAGGGCCCCGGCGGCTGCGCGAGGCTAAGGGTCAAATCACAGCCAGGCGCTGCTAGGCAACGGCGGGCTGGCGGCCTGGGGGCGGGGCCTGGGCGGGGCCTGGGCGGGGCCTGGGCGGGGCGCGGGCTCCAACCGTTGGGCTCGGGGCTCCCGGAGGGGAGGGGAGGGGCTGCCCGCAACCGCGAGGCCTGCCGCCTGGCCCTCACCCATGGCCACCTCCTGACACGCGTGCCCCGCTCCGCCCCCCTCCACCCCCCACCGCCAGCCCCGTGGGCCTCCGCTCATCCCCAGGGCTTCCCACCACGGCGGTGGGCCCCCCTCTCCCTCTGCTTCAGTGCCGCCCCCGGGGGCCAGGCGGCCCTCCTGCCCCCTGGGGCCGCCCGCCAGGAACGCCGCGCTGAAGGCCGCCATCCCCACACCACCGCCACCTGTGCGCGTGGCAGCGCGTGTGGGCAGAAAGGACCCCAGGGCTCTGACTGCCGCCAAGCGCCTCCCACGCTCCCTCCTGTCCTGCGGCCGGGAATCTTCCCAGCCGGCTTGGAGAACACTCGGAGGGCCAAGGTAGGTGGGGACCCGCCTCCACCTGCAGAGTTCCGACGAGTGTGTTTGGACACACGTCGGCCCCCTGCGCAGAAGCACGACCCTCCTGAGCACCCTGACCGTGGCCATCCCCCACACAGTCGCCGGGGTCCTTGCCCCGCCGCCTCGCCGCCCTCTTCCTGCGGCCCTGCCTGGAGAAGCGGTCCCCGGGAGGAGCCTGGGGGCTCTCGGGCGCCACAGGCGGGGTGTGGCACACCGCGTGCACGCTGTGCGCCCGCTTCTGTCAGCGCGGGGCGGGCTGTGGTCGGCGAAGGGAGTCTTCCCCATGCGTCGAGCGGGCGGTGGAGCGGGGAAAGGACCCAGAGGTGCTCGTGCAGCGCGCGGCCCCCAGCCCCGCTGAGCCCGGCGGAACGTCGTCCTCGGGGCCCGACTCGGGGCCGGCGGCCGAGGCCCGGCTGCGCGCCGCCCCCTGGGCCTGCCGTGCGCTCCTGCCCCGGCGCGGGGCGCGGGGGCGGCGCGGCTGGCCCCGCGGGCCTGGGGACCCGCCGCCGCAGCGACCAGAAAGTCCCGGTCAGCCTGCCCCGAGCTCCGCGGGCCTGGGAGCCCGGCGCCGCCGCCGCCGCCGCCGCAGCCGCCGCCGCGGCCGCCGCCGCCGGCGGCTCGGCAGCGTGGCGCGGGAGCAGCCGCCAGGCCGTCCCGATGCGCGCGCCAGGAGCCCCGCAGGCTGGGGAGCCGCCGCCGCCGCCGCCGCCGCCAGGTAGTGGCCGTTGCACTGCGGGAGGCCGCGGGCCCACCAGAGCATGGGCAGGTGAGGGCCCCGGGCGGCCGCCTCCCTCCGTGCACCCGTCGGGGTCTCCACCGCCCGGGCCCCGCCCCCGGGAGCAGGGACCTGCGCCTTCTCCTGTCCTGCCGGCGACCCTGGCGCCCGTGCTGGCTGCCTGGGGCCACCACTCCCATCCCTGGGGCGCGTGCCTTTGCACAGGCGCTGACGGCGGCGCTGGGGTGGGGGGCGCGGGGCGGGGCGCGGCGGGCTGGCGGGTGCTGGGACCGGATTCTCAGCCTTGGGCTCCAGCGGGGCGGGGTGGGGGGGCGATTAAGGAGTGACGCGGGGTGGTCGTGGGGGCAGGGCGCGCCGCGCAGACCCTTGAGGTCCAAGTGCAGACAGCGGAAATCTGTAAAGGGGCTTCCAGCCGGTGGGATCCCCTCGGTGCGTGCGTTTCCCTTGGGCCTTCAGGGAAGCGGGAGGCGGTGCTGCCTCCAGCCCAGGGCGAGGAGGAAGGAGCGGTGCCAGTTGTTGACCGCGTGAAATTTGGAATCGGGAGCAGGATGCAGGCGCCGGGCGCCAGTGAAAGGAAAAAGGGTTCTCCGGATCCTCTTCCTCCCTTTGGCTTTGGCAGCAGCTGCTTCTCCGTGTTGCTTTGGTCCTGCTGCCGTGCTCTTCCGGCGGGCGCTGAGTGTGAAATGCCCCAGGAAGCGGGGCGGGGAAGAGGTTGAGGATGGAAGAAGGCGAGCCGGCATGGGTGGGGGGAGCAGGCGCTGCAGGAAAGGTGATCCACCTTTCCTTGCTCTCCGCTTGCTGCCTTTCCCTGAGCCTTGGACTTCCACCCCTTCCGCCTCCGCCCGTCCTCCCGTCCTCCCGTCCAACCTCTCTCTCCTCTGAGTCCTGCCAAGAAGAGGCAGGTCGAACACTTGCGGTGTGCACTGGATCGAAGGGATTACCCTGCTAGGATTAGGCTCGCTCGATGAGCTTGAAGTCCTTTGAGTCAGAACCTGTTTGGGGTCTGCAGAGAGTCGCACGTGGCGGGAGGGTGGCCCGCGTGTGGGTGAGGAGCAGGGAGGAAGGCTGCAGGGGCGAGGCCTTGGAGATTCTGCTCCAGTTTGGCCTGCAGGCAGTGGAGAACCCTGGATTCCTTTCAAGCAGGGAAGCGATGGGACCACACACAAACTCAGGTCCGGGTACCCGATTTCGCAGCCAAGCCAATCAGTGAGAAGTCAGGGTTGCAGCAAGGAAAGAGGTTTATGATCAAGAGGCGGCCAGACAAGGAGGTGGGCGTAAAACTCAAACCCGCCTCCTCAAAGGGAAAACAAAACGTTGGGGCGTTTTTATCTGGGGTTGGGGTAGGGGTGGGACCAGGAGAGCGCTGGGGGTGAAGCTTGAAGAGTCCTCTGCTCAGGTGCGACTGTCACTCGTATTTCTTCGTGGGTCACAAGTGCGAAGTCAGTGGGGTTCGACGCGTTGCACGCCGAGGATCTCTGTCCGTGACGCGGAAAGTGGGCGATCCGTCATTTCGGCTGGTCCAAGCCTCTGCACGATGTCCGCTCGGGCGGGGTCCGGGGGGGCTGCCATCAAGCTGCTCTCTGATCTGCCGTCTTCCTGTTGTTCTGCAAAACAACCTCAGAAACTTTGGTTACTTTCTCGCCCACGTCCACCCCTGTGGGGGCCGGGCACCGTGGTGTCAGTAACGGCAGGGTTTTCCTCTTGGGTCACCCTCCCAACAGTGTGGAGGATGGGTTCAAGCGGGGAGGGGGGGGTGCGGTGTGCCAGGAGGCCAGCCGGCAAGATCAGTAAGGAGTCTACTGGGCTGGTTGCGTGCAAGAGACAGGAAGGCATGCGGCAGAGCAGCGGGGACGGCAAAGACGGGAAGGCGCTCGGCTCCCTTTGGGAGTCGGTAGGCTGCCAAGTGGGTGAGACAGAGAGCTCAAGCGTGGCCCTGAGGCCTCTCGCTCTCGGGGGGGGGGGGGGGGCGGGGATGAGATGGGCAGAGGTTTTCTGAGGTGATGAAAGGAAGGTAAGAGGAGGGGGAGGGTTCTTTTGGAGGATACCGGGCTCCCTTTTGGACGTGTCGGTTTTGAGAAGCCTTTGGACATCCCGAGAGGTGCGTCCAGCAGACAGTTAGAGAAAGCAGCGTGGAGTCAGGGGCAGGGTGACGTCAGTCGTACGCACTCAGAAGCCCTGGGCATCCGGGGGGCGAGTCGAATCGTAGGAGAGCGCATGAGCTTGCTCTGAGACCCGAGGGGTTCCTGTTCCCTGAAGACCATGCCTTGCCTTCGAGAACAGAACCCTTGGAGAAGTGGTCGGGAGGAGAAGCCGCAGAGGAAAGGGAGACAGAGGGGTCTGAGGTTAGGAAGGGCACCTGGGGAGGGGGCCATCCCCCAGAGAAAGAGGGTGGAGAGAACTTGCAGAGACTGAAGGCGTGGGCAGCATTCCTCAGACACCACAGAGAGTTTAGGAAGACGAAGGAACCGAAGGGCGTGCCCTGGCCTCTTGCTAGGACGGGACGGCGACGAGATTTGGGGAGTCTTTCGAGGAGCCGGTGAGAGACGAGGCGATGACTGGATGGCTGACGAGGAGTCGAGGTCTTTTGGCAGCAGCTTAGCCGTGAAAGGTAGAGAGAGAAGGCGGTGGTGGAGGAGCGGAAAGGAGAGGTGTGGATGCTGGGAGAGACTTGGGTGTGCTCAGCGGCTTAAGGAAAGAAAGAGACGGGCCGAAGAGAAAGCAGCTGGCAAACTGAGGGAACGAGATCTTTGGGGGAGGCTGAGCAGACGGTTCCCAGGGCACCCCACGTGGAGCCAGGACCCTGGAACTGCCAAGCTGAATCCCTCTTCCTGGAAAACCAAAGGGAAAGGGGAGGGGTGGGTGGAGAGAAATAGAGGGACGTTCAAACGGGGGTGGGGGGTGGTGCGGGGAAACGGAGAGTTCTTGACTAGCTGGCCTCTGATCTCTTCGGGTACCGAACGGGTATGAGGACGATCCCGCTTGAGGCAGGCGATGGAGATGATTTGGAGGGGCTGTTGAGGAAACGGGGCGGGGTGGGGGTGGGGGGTTGACCACGGCCCTCTGATGGGCTTGGGGGCGGAAGCGGCTTCCATGCCCATCGCGAGGCGCCGGTTCAGTCAGTCGGTGTCCATCCGGACCACAGACCACAGACCCCTGCTTTGGAAAACAACAAGAAGCAGTTCGTAAACCCTTGCAAAGATCTCTGAGGTCTGGTGACTGGCTTTGCAACCCAAAGCGAGTCAGGGAATAAGATCCTCCCGTGCTTAGGAGTTTTCCTCTCTGTCCCAGAGGCCGCAGAGCACCCGAGGGCGGTTTCCCAGGCAGTGGAAAGAGGAGGAGGACCGAGCCGGGGGAAAGCAAGCTTTCCTCGTGAAGTTTGGATGCCCGCTGCACGTTGGTGCCCTTCCCCTTTCTTCCTACTGTCCCGGGAGGGGGCGCCCTCGCGCGCTTTCTGATGCTGCAGCACTAAGGCAAGTGAGGTTCCCGCTCCCCGAGGGAAAGCTCAATAAACGCCCCCCTCCCCCCGCCCCCACCCTTCCCACCCCCCCACTCTTCCCACACCCCCACCCCCCACCCGCCCGCAACGCCCCCACCTCCCAGACCCAACCCCCACCCCCCCACCCCACGCCCCCCAGCTCCTCCCAGACGGTGACAGCGTGACAAACAGAATCGGAAGCGTCCTTGGCCCACAGCCTGCGATCCCACCCGTGCCGCGCCTGCTCTCCAGAGAAGTGACGTCCGTCCGCTTTAAGGTGGGTGGCTACCTGCAGCGACACCCTTTTGAAAGCGCGAACCATAGCTATTTCTTTGAAAGCTCCAGTGAAGCCGCAGAGAAACCTGTGAGCTTTAGCACAAGGCCACTTTGTGCTAAGGAACCCGCAGCGAGGGACCGGCTTTCCTGAAAGCGCCGTCGTCTCCTCTGCGGCTTGGGGAGCCTCTAGGGCTTGGACAGGCCTTGGAGCAGCCCGGCAGCACTCTTGGCGGGTGGCAGCAGCCAAGGTGTGCCGGTGGGCACGACGTCGGTCACGGCGTCTAAGAGAAGGTGCCCAGACCCGCCGGTTCCGGGGCCGGGTGGGTCGATGAGAGACACGGCTGGGGAGCAGGGATTCCCGTCCGATCTTCTGGGGGTGGCTGCGAGGGCGGTTCTCAGAAGAGCTGGCACGTTCTTAGGCAGTGTCTTCCTGGCGGGTGCTCCGGGACGCTTCCTGGGCTGAGCGGGGAGCTGTCGTGGTGGAGAAGCTCCCTGAGACTCAGCTTCTAGAAAGTTCACGAAAAGCTCCGAGAAGGAACTCTTGAGCTCGGGTTGCTGGTTGGGTCTCCGAGGAGGAGGCGTGTCGGGGGCACTGCGGGATCCGAGCCGCCCGGTCACCCATCCGGTAAGGCCGCCCTGCTCTTCCTGCAGCAACTGCTCCATGGCCTCCCTTTCCACACCCAGGGTGCTTCCCATCCGTCGGAACGCTTCCCGGCGTTCGTGTCTGGCGCTTTGCAAGGCGTCCGTGAAGAGCTTTCTCAGGAGGGCCTTGTCTGCTTTTCCTTCCAGGGTGCTCACTAAGTCGGTCCACTTCTTTTGGACGTCCTCCAGCACTTCCCGTCGGGCCTCGTCTTGTCGCTGCAGTCCTCCGATCTGCTCCTCCTGCAGGCGCGAGGCGGCTTGCGCTCTCTCCAGCCGTCCCTGCAGCGACCTCAGCTTCCCTTCCAGGCCGTCTGCCTTTTGCATCCATTCGGCCAGGACCACCTTCAGGTTGGCCAGGGCTCCGGCCTGCTGCTTCTCTGCTTCCCGGGAGGCGGACAGCTGGAGGGCAGTCTCCTCTTTCTGCTGGGTGACCGCAGTCAGTTGTTCCTGCAGGGACCCGACCCGGGCAGCGGCCCGCTGGCTCGCCTTCTGCATGGCGTGGGAAGATGACAGGAGCCTCTCCTCTAGCGCCGTGACTTTCCTCCTGAGTTGAGCCGCTCTGTCTTCTGCCAGCCGCGCTGCCCGGAGATGCCAGTCTTCGCATTCTGAAGCCTGCGTCCGAGACCTCCCCAGCTCCTGGCCTAAGCGCGCTCCCTTGTCGCGCAAAAGGCGAACCTCCTCCCGCAGGGCGCACTTTTCCACTCGTTCCTGTCTCAGCGCCAGCGCCGCCTCATCTCTCTCGTGCTGAAAGACAATGCTCTTTTCCTGCATGGAGGTCACTGCATTGAGAAGCTGGCTCAATTCCCCAGCCCGGCCCTCTTCTTTTTCTCTCAGGAGGCACTCAAAAGCCAGAGCCTTCTTCTTCACGGAGACGCATTCGAATTCCTTCTCCCTCAGCATCGTAGAGAGGCGCCTGTTCGTCTCTTGTAAGGCTTGGTTTTCGGTGTCCTTCTCCCTGGACCTTTCCAGCAGTTTTGCATTCTCCCGTTTGACTTGGCACGCATCCGCTTCCAGATGGACTATCCTCTCCTTCAGGTTTGTCACCGCCTGCCTCAACAGTTCGTTTTCGCTCGCTTGGGTCGTGAGGGTTTCCCTCAGAGAAAGGAATTCCTCCCTCTGCGCCTCGATTAAGAGCTCTCTGTCCTCCAGCGTGTTCTGTAAAGCCTCCTGTTTCTCCTTGAGCCGCTGAATTTCGGAATCCGTCTGTGCGTGCCGTTCTCTCTCCCGTTCCGAGGTGGCGGCCATCGCCTCGGACAGTCTCTGAGTCTCCTCCTGGAGGCTTCTGATGGCTGCGTCTTTTTCCTCCGTGGCTCGCCTTAAGGCTTCCACCTCTGCTGGCGGCCCTTTCGAAGACTCGCCCGGCGCCTCGGACTTAATTGCCTCCTGAGAGCCGGCCGCCTCGCAAGTCCGCGACGATGCGGCGGGCGGCTGTGGTGACGTGAGGGCGGGTGGACCCAAGAGAACCTCCTTGGCATTGCAGAGCTGCTCTAGGCCGAGCTGCATCTGTGCCAGTCTCTTCCCCAAGAGCCGGAGTTGGGTCGCATCCCCTCGAGGACGCGGGAACGGGGCGGCAGAGTGCATCTGTCGCCGACACTTCTCCTCGCTGTCCACTGAGGCCCGTGCCTCGAGTGGTGGGAGTTCTTTCTGAAGTTGGGATGACTCCCGCTGCAGATGGTGCACCTCGGTGAGCACCAGCCGCTGCCACTCCTCCAGCACGTTGACCCGCTGCTTCAACGTGCCCCGTTCCCGGAGAAGCTCCTCCAACTGATTCGCGTCCACGCCCCGAACCTCATGGCCAGCGTCGGACGTTTGCCAGATGGTCAGTAAAGTCTGACATTTCTGGCTCAAGGCACCGATTTCAATGTCTTTGGCTCGGACGAGGCGTGATAAGTGCCGGATCGCTTCTCGAAACATGTCCTCACCGCCGCTGTCAGATCGAGGGCGCCGTGTCTGACTTTCGCCTCGCAGCTTCGCGAGCTCTGCTTCTTTGGCCACCAGCAGGTCCATCATTGTGTGATACGCCCTTTTCAGGTGGCTGTTTTCCCTCAGCTTCTCGTCGAAAACGGCCAACACTCGTTCCCTTTCCAAAGCAGAGGCTTGCAGTTGCTGCTGGAGGCCCCCCGCATCCTGGACCGAGGCAGCCGAAGCTAGGCGAGCGGGAAGGCCCTGGCTCTGCCAGTCTTGCGGCTGGATCGTCTGAGTTCGTGGCCCGGTCTCATCGTCGTCCGGCTCATCAAGCCGCTCGGTCAGAGGGATCGTCTTTTCGGCCCCAAGTTTCAGCGCCTTCCTCTGCTTTTGCTCTTCAGTGGTCCTTGGAGGATGCTGGGTTTCCTCCTCCAGGTGACCTTCGATCCCTTTCAGTTGAGACCCCTCAGATTCTAGTTGTGTCCCGGCGTCGAGGGTGTTCGGGTCAACCACTGGAGCGGCTCGAGCCCGTTGTCTCTGTGGCTCCAGTGCTTCCCTCAGGTGACTGCCTTCTTCTTGCAGGGAGGCGAGCCTCGTGTCTCCTTCCTCGAGGCTTTCCCGCAGAGTTGCGGTGTCTCTCCGAGCTGGAGTTGCCGGTCTCTCCTTCTCGGGTGGTCCGGTCGCCCGAATGGCTTCCGTCTCCGTTCTCCCCGAGTCGGGTAAGTCTGGCAGCTTTTGCGTCCCCTTCCTCAGCACACCTCTGGTGAAGTCAGAGAGGTGTGCGGGGAGGGAAGCCACGCTGCCGCCCACTCGCCCCAGGGAATGGCCTAAGCCGGAGCCGAGGCCGGGGCGGCCAAACCAGGAGGCCATCGCTGCGGGTCACAGCACTGACCTGGTGCGCTCCGCGAAGAGCGTCCAGCCCAGCCGGACAGCCCCGCCAAGTGTCAGGGCCCCGGCGGCTGCGCGAGGCTAAGGGTCAAATCACAGCCAGGCGCTGCTAGGCAACGGCGGGCTGGCGGCCTGGGGGCGGGGCCTGGGCGGGGCCTGGGCGGGGCCTGGGCGGGGCGCGGGCTCCAACCGTTGGGCTCGGGGCTCCCGGAGGGGAGGGGAGGGGCTGCCCGCAACCGCGAGGCCTGCCGCCTGGCCCTCACCCATGGCCACCTCCTGACACGCGTGCCCCGCTCCGCCCCCCTCCACCCCCCACCGCCAGCCCCGTGGGCCTCCGCTCATCCCCAGGGCTTCCCACCACGGCGGTGGGCCCCCCTCTCCCTCTGCTTCAGTGCCGCCCCCGGGGGCCAGGCGGCCCTCCTGCCCCCTGGGGCCGCCCGCCAGGAACGCCGCGCTGAAGGCCGCCATCCCCACACCACCGCCACCTGTGCGCGTGGCAGCGCGTGTGGGCAGAAAGGACCCCAGGGCTCTGACTGCCGCCAAGCGCCTCCCACGCTCCCTCCTGTCCTGCGGCCGGGAATCTTCCCAGCCGGCTTGGAGAACACTCGGAGGGCCAAGGTAGGTGGGGACCCGCCTCCACCTGCAGAGTTCCGACGAGTGTGTTTGGACACACGTCGGCCCCCTGCGCAGAAGCACGACCCTCCTGAGCACCCTGACCGTGGCCATCCCCCACACAGTCGCCGGGGTCCTTGCCCCGCCGCCTCGCCGCCCTCTTCCTGCGGCCCTGCCTGGAGAAGCGGTCCCCGGGAGGAGCCTGGGGGCTCTCGGGCGCCACAGGCGGGGTGTGGCACACCGCGTGCACGCTGTGCGCCCGCTTCTGTCAGCGCGGGGCGGGCTGTGGTCGGCGAAGGGAGTCTTCCCCATGCGTCGAGCGGGCGGTGGAGCGGGGAAAGGACCCAGAGGTGCTCGTGCAGCGCGCGGCCCCCAGCCCCGCTGAGCCCGGCGGAACGTCGTCCTCGGGGCCCGACTCGGGGCCGGCGGCCGAGGCCCGGCTGCGCGCCGCCCCCTGGGCCTGCCGTGCGCTCCTGCCCCGGCGCGGGGCGCGGGGGCGGCGCGGCTGGCCCCGCGGGCCTGGGGACCCGCCGCCGCAGCGACCAGAAAGTCCCGGTCAGCCTGCCCCGAGCTCCGCGGGCCTGGGAGCCCGGCGCCGCCGCCGCCGCCGCCGCAGCCGCCGCCGCGGCCGCCGCCGCCGGCGGCTCGGCAGCGTGGCGCGGGAGCAGCCGCCAGGCCGTCCCGATGCGCGCGCCAGGAGCCCCGCAGGCTGGGGAGCCGCCGCCGCCGCCGCCGCCGCCAGGTAGTGGCCGTTGCACTGCGGGAGGCCGCGGGCCCACCAGAGCATGGGCAGGTGAGGGCCCCGGGCGGCCGCCTCCCTCCGTGCACCCGTCGGGGTCTCCACCGCCCGGGCCCCGCCCCCGGGAGCAGGGACCTGCGCCTTCTCCTGTCCTGCCGGCGACCCTGGCGCCCGTGCTGGCTGCCTGGGGCCACCACTCCCATCCCTGGGGCGCGTGCCTTTGCACAGGCGCTGACGGCGGCGCTGGGGTGGGGGGCGCGGGGCGGGGCGCGGCGGGCTGGCGGGTGCTGGGACCGGATTCTCAGCCTTGGGCTCCAGCGGGGCGGGGTGGGGGGGCGATTAAGGAGTGACGCGGGGTGGTCGTGGGGGCAGGGCGCGCCGCGCAGACCCTTGAGGTCCAAGTGCAGACAGCGGAAATCTGTAAAGGGGCTTCCAGCCGGTGGGATCCCCTCGGTGCGTGCGTTTCCCTTGGGTCTTCAGGGAAGCGGGAGGCGGTGCTGCCTCCAGCCCAGGGCGAGGAGGAAGGAGCGGTGCCAGTTGTTGACCGCGTGAAATTTGGAATCGGGAGCAGGATGCAGGCGCCGGGCGCCAGTGAAAGGAAAAAGGGTTCTCCGGATCCTCTTCCTCCCTTTGGCTTTGGCAGCAGCTGCTTCTCCGTGTTGCTTTGGTCCTGCTGCCGTGCTCTTCCGGCGGGCGCTGAGTGTGAAATGCCCCAGGAAGCGGGGCGGGGAAGAGGTTGAGGATGGAAGAAGGCGAGCCGGCATGGGTGGGGGGAGCAGGCGCTGCAGGAAAGGTGATCCACCTTTCCTTGCTCTCCGCTTGCTGCCTTTCCCTGAGCCTTGGACTTCCACCCCTTCCGCCTCCGCCCGTCCTCCCGTCCTCCCGTCCAACCTCTCTCTCCTCTGAGTCCTGCCAAGAAGAGGCAGGTCGAACACTTGCGGTGTGCACTGGATCGAAGGGATTACCCTGCTAGGATTAGGCTCGCTCGATGAGCTTGAAGTCCTTTGAGTCAGAACCTGTTTGGGGTCTGCAGAGAGTCGCACGTGGCGGGAGGGTGGCCCGCGTGTGGGTGAGGAGCAGGGAGGAAGGCTGCAGGGGCGAGGCCTTGGAGATTCTGCTCCAGTTTGGCCTGCAGGCAGTGGAGAACCCTGGATTCCTTTCAAGCAGGGAAGCGATGGGACCACACACAAACTCAGGTCCGGGTACCCGATTTCGCAGCCAAGCCAATCAGTGAGAAGTCAGGGTTGCAGCAAGGAAAGAGGTTTATGATCAAGAGGCGGCCAGACAAGGAGGTGGGCGTAAAACTCAAACCCGCCTCCTCAAAGGGAAAACAAAACGTTGGGGCGTTTTTATCTGGGGTTGGGGTAGGGGTGGGACCAGGAGAGCGCTGGGGGTGAAGCTTGAAGAGTCCTCTGCTCAGGTGCGACTGTCACTCGTATTTCTTCGTGGGTCACAAGTGCGAAGTCAGTGGGGTTCGACGCGTTGCACGCCGAGGATCTCTGTCCGTGACGCGGAAAGTGGGCGATCCGTCATTTCGGCTGGTCCAAGCCTCTGCACGATGTCCGCTCGGGCGGGGTCCGGGGGGGCTGCCATCAAGCTGCTCTCTGATCTGCCGTCTTCCTGTTGTTCTGCAAAACAACCTCAGAAACTTTGGTTACTTTCTCGCCCACGTCCACCCCTGTGGGGGCCGGGCACCGTGGTGTCAGTAACGGCAGGGTTTTCCTCTTGGGTCACCCTCCCAACAGTGTGGAGGATGGGTTCAAGCGGGGAGGGGGGGGTGCGGTGTGCCAGGAGGCCAGCCGGCAAGATCAGTAAGGAGTCTACTGGGCTGGTTGCGTGCAAGAGACAGGAAGGCATGCGGCAGAGCAGCGGGGACGGCAAAGACGGGAAGGCGCTCGGCTCCCTTTGGGAGTCGGTAGGCTGCCAAGTGGGTGAGACAGAGAGCTCAAGCGTGGCCCTGAGGCCTCTCGCTCTCGGGGGGGGGGGGGGGGGGCGGGGATGAGATGGGCAGAGGTTTTCTGAGGTGATGAAAGGAAGGTAAGAGGAGGGGGAGGGTTCTTTTGGAGGATACCGGGCTCCCTTTTGGACGTGTCGGTTTTGAGAAGCCTTTGGACATCCCGAGAGGTGCGTCCAGCAGACAGTTAGAGAAAGCAGCGTGGAGTCAGGGGCAGGGTGACGTCAGTCGTACGCACTCAGAAGCCCTGGGCATCCGGGGGGCGAGTCGAATCGTAGGAGAGCGCATGAGCTTGCTCTGAGACCCGAGGGGTTCCTGTTCCCTGAAGACCATGCCTTGCCTTCGAGAACAGAACCCTTGGAGAAGTGGTCGGGAGGAGAAGCCGCAGAGGAAAGGGAGACAGAGGGGTCTGAGGTTAGGAAGGGCACCTGGGGAGGGGGCCATCCCCCAGAGAAAGAGGGTGGAGAGAACTTGCAGAGACTGAAGGCGTGGGCAGCATTCCTCAGACACCACAGAGAGTTTAGGAAGACGAAGGAACCGAAGGGCGTGCCCTGGCCTCTTGCTAGGACGGGACGGCGACGAGATTTGGGGAGTCTTTCGAGGAGCCGGTGAGAGACGAGGCGATGACTGGATGGCTGACGAGGAGTCGAGGTCTTTTGGCAGCAGCTTAGCCGTGAAAGGTAGAGAGAGAAGGCGGTGGTGGAGGAGCGGAAAGGAGAGGTGTGGATGCTGGGAGAGACTTGGGTGTGCTCAGCGGCTTAAGGAAAGAAAGAGACGGGCCGAAGAGAAAGCAGCTGGCAAACTGAGGGAACGAGATCTTTGGGGGAGGCTGAGCAGACGGTTCCCAGGGCACCCCACGTGGAGCCAGGACCCTGGAACTGCCAAGCTGAATCCCTCTTCCTGGAAAACCAAAGGGAAAGGGGAGGGGTGGGTGGAGAGAAATAGAGGGACGTTCAAACGGGGGTGGGGGGTGGTGCGGGGAAACGGAGAGTTCTTGACTAGCTGGCCTCTGATCTCTTCGGGTACCGAACGGGTATGAGGACGATCCCGCTTGAGGCAGGCGATGGAGATGATTTGGAGGGGCTGTTGAGGAAACGGGGCGGGGTGGGGGTGGGGGGTTGACCACGGCCCTCTGATGGGCTTGGGGGCGGAAGCGGCTTCCATGCCCATCGCGAGGCGCCGGTTCAGTCAGTCGGTGTCCATCCGGACCACAGACCACAGACCCCTGCTTTGGAAAACAACAAGAAGCAGTTCGTAAACCCTTGCAAAGATCTCTGAGGTCTGGTGACTGGCTTTGCAACCCAAAGCGAGTCAGGGAATAAGATCCTCCCGTGCTTAGGAGTTTTCCTCTCTGTCCCAGAGGCCGCAGAGCACCCGAGGGCGGTTTCCCAGGCAGTGGAAAGAGGAGGAGGACCGAGCCGGGGGAAAGCAAGCTTTCCTCGTGAAGTTTGGATGCCCGCTGCACGTTGGTGCCCTTCCCCTTTCTTCCTACTGTCCCGGGAGGGGGCGCCCTCGCGCGCTTTCTGATGCTGCAGCACTAAGGCAAGTGAGGTTCCCGCTCCCCGAGGGAAAGCTCAATAAACGCCCCCCTCCCCCCGCCCCCACCCTTCCCACCCCCCCACTCTTCCCACACCCCCACCCCCCACCCGCCCGCAACGCCCCCACCTCCCAGACCCAACCCCCACCCCCCCACCCCACGCCCCCCAGCTCCTCCCAGACGGTGACAGCGTGACAAACAGAATCGGAAGCGTCCTTGGCCCACAGCCTGCGATCCCACCCGTGCCGCGCCTGCTCTCCAGAGAAGTGACGTCCGTCCGCTTTAAGGTGGGTGGCTACCTGCAGCGACACCCTTTTGAAAGCGCGAACCATAGCTATTTCTTTGAAAGCTCCAGTGAAGCCGCAGAGAAACCTGTGAGCTTTAGCACAAGGCCACTTTGTGCTAAGGAACCCGCAGCGAGGGACCGGCTTTCCTGAAAGCGCCGTCGTCTCCTCTGCGGCTTGGGGAGCCTCTAGGGCTTGGACAGGCCTTGGAGCAGCCCGGCAGCACTCTTGGCGGGTGGCAGCAGCCAAGGTGTGCCGGTGGGCACGACGTCGGTCACGGCGTCTAAGAGAAGGTGCCCAGACCCGCCGGTTCCGGGGCCGGGTGGGTCGATGAGAGACACGGCTGGGGAGCAGGGATTCCCGTCCGATCTTCTGGGGGTGGCTGCGAGGGCGGTTCTCAGAAGAGCTGGCACGTTCTTAGGCAGTGTCTTCCTGGCGGGTGCTCCGGGACGCTTCCTGGGCTGAGCGGGGAGCTGTCGTGGTGGAGAAGCTCCCTGAGACTCAGCTTCTAGAAAGTTCACGAAAAGCTCCGAGAAGGAACTCTTGAGCTCGGGTTGCTGGTTGGGTCTCCGAGGAGGAGGCGTGTCGGGGGCACTGCGGGATCCGAGCCGCCCGGTCACCCATCCGGTAAGGCCGCCCTGCTCTTCCTGCAGCAACTGCTCCATGGCCTCCCTTTCCACACCCAGGGTGCTTCCCATCCGTCGGAACGCTTCCCGGCGTTCGTGTCTGGCGCTTTGCAAGGCGTCCGTGAAGAGCTTTCTCAGGAGGGCCTTGTCTGCTTTTCCTTCCAGGGTGCTCACTAAGTCGGTCCACTTCTTTTGGACGTCCTCCAGCACTTCCCGTCGGGCCTCGTCTTGTCGCTGCAGTCCTCCGATCTGCTCCTCCTGCAGGCGCGAGGCGGCTTGCGCTCTCTCCAGCCGTCCCTGCAGCGACCTCAGCTTCCCTTCCAGGCCGTCTGCCTTTTGCATCCATTCGGCCAGGACCACCTTCAGGTTGGCCAGGGCTCCGGCCTGCTGCTTCTCTGCTTCCCGGGAGGCGGACAGCTGGAGGGCAGTCTCCTCTTTCTGCTGGGTGACCGCAGTCAGTTGTTCCTGCAGGGACCCGACCCGGGCAGCGGCCCGCTGGCTCGCCTTCTGCATGGCGTGGGAAGATGACAGGAGCCTCTCCTCTAGCGCCGTGACTTTCCTCCTGAGTTGAGCCGCTCTGTCTTCTGCCAGCCGCGCTGCCCGGAGATGCCAGTCTTCGCATTCTGAAGCCTGCGTCCGAGACCTCCCCAGCTCCTGGCCTAAGCGCGCTCCCTTGTCGCGCAAAAGGCGAACCTCCTCCCGCAGGGCGCACTTTTCCACTCGTTCCTGTCTCAGCGCCAGCGCCGCCTCATCTCTCTCGTGCTGAAAGACAATGCTCTTTTCCTGCATGGAGGTCACTGCATTGAGAAGCTGGCTCAATTCCCCAGCCCGGCCCTCTTCTTTTTCTCTCAGGAGGCACTCAAAAGCCAGAGCCTTCTTCTTCACGGAGACGCATTCGAATTCCTTCTCCCTCAGCATCGTAGAGAGGCGCCTGTTCGTCTCTTGTAAGGCTTGGTTTTCGGTGTCCTTCTCCCTGGACCTTTCCAGCAGTTTTGCATTCTCCCGTTTGACTTGGCACGCATCCGCTTCCAGATGGACTATCCTCTCCTTCAGGTTTGTCACCGCCTGCCTCAACAGTTCGTTTTCGCTCGCTTGGGTCGTGAGGGTTTCCCTCAGAGAAAGGAATTCCTCCCTCTGCGCCTCGATTAAGAGCTCTCTGTCCTCCAGCGTGTTCTGTAAAGCCTCCTGTTTCTCCTTGAGCCGCTGAATTTCGGAATCCGTCTGTGCGTGCCGTTCTCTCTCCCGTTCCGAGGTGGCGGCCATCGCCTCGGACAGTCTCTGAGTCTCCTCCTGGAGGCTTCTGATGGCTGCGTCTTTTTCCTCCGTGGCTCGCCTTAAGGCTTCCACCTCTGCTGGCGGCCCTTTCGAAGACTCGCCCGGCGCCTCGGACTTAATTGCCTCCTGAGAGCCGGCCGCCTCGCAAGTCCGCGACGATGCGGCGGGCGGCTGTGGTGACGTGAGGGCGGGTGGACCCAAGAGAACCTCCTTGGCATTGCAGAGCTGCTCTAGGCCGAGCTGCATCTGTGCCAGTCTCTTCCCCAAGAGCCGGAGTTGGGTCGCATCCCCTCGAGGACGCGGGAACGGGGCGGCAGAGTGCATCTGTCGCCGACACTTCTCCTCGCTGTCCACTGAGGCCCGTGCCTCGAGTGGTGGGAGTTCTTTCTGAAGTTGGGATGACTCCCGCTGCAGATGGTGCACCTCGGTGAGCACCAGCCGCTGCCACTCCTCCAGCACGTTGACCCGCTGCTTCAACGTGCCCCGTTCCCGGAGAAGCTCCTCCAACTGATTCGCGTCCACGCCCCGAACCTCATGGCCAGCGTCGGACGTTTGCCAGATGGTCAGTAAAGTCTGACATTTCTGGCTCAAGGCACCGATTTCAATGTCTTTGGCTCGGACGAGGCGTGATAAGTGCCGGATCGCTTCTCGAAACATGTCCTCACCGCCGCTGTCAGATCGAGGGCGCCGTGTCTGACTTTCGCCTCGCAGCTTCGCGAGCTCTGCTTCTTTGGCCACCAGCAGGTCCATCATTGTGTGATACGCCCTTTTCAGGTGGCTGTTTTCCCTCAGCTTCTCGTCGAAAACGGCCAACACTCGTTCCCTTTCCAAAGCAGAGGCTTGCAGTTGCTGCTGGAGGCCCCCCGCATCCTGGACCGAGGCAGCCGAAGCTAGGCGAGCGGGAAGGCCCTGGCTCTGCCAGTCTTGCGGCTGGATCGTCTGAGTTCGTGGCCCGGTCTCATCGTCGTCCGGCTCATCAAGCCGCTCGGTCAGAGGGATCGTCTTTTCGGCCCCAAGTTTCAGCGCCTTCCTCTGCTTTTGCTCTTCAGTGGTCCTTGGAGGATGCTGGGTTTCCTCCTCCAGGTGACCTTCGATCCCTTTCAGTTGAGACCCCTCAGATTCTAGTTGTGTCCCGGCGTCGAGGGTGTTCGGGTCAACCACTGGAGCGGCTCGAGCCCGTTGTCTCTGTGGCTCCAGTGCTTCCCTCAGGTGACTGCCTTCTTCTTGCAGGGAGGCGAGCCTCGTGTCTCCTTCCTCGAGGCTTTCCCGCAGAGTTGCGGTGTCTCTCCGAGCTGGAGTTGCCGGTCTCTCCTTCTCGGGTGGTCCGGTCGCCCGAATGGCTTCCGTCTCCGTTCTCCCCGAGTCGGGTAAGTCTGGCAGCTTTTGCGTCCCCTTCCTCAGCACACCTCTGGTGAAGTCAGAGAGGTGTGCGGGGAGGGAAGCCACGCTGCCGCCCACTCGCCCCAGGGAATGGCCTAAGCCGGAGCCGAGGCCGGGGCGGCCAAACCAGGAGGCCATCGCTGCGGGTCACAGCACTGACCTGGTGCGCTCCGCGAAGAGCGTCCAGCCCAGCCGGACAGCCCCGCCAAGTGTCAGGGCCCCGGCGGCTGCGCGAGGCTAAGGGTCAAATCACAGCCAGGCGCTGCTAGGCAACGGCGGGCTGGCGGCCTGGGGGCGGGGCCTGGGCGGGGCCTGGGCGGGGCCTGGGCGGGGCGCGGGCTCCAACCGTTGGGCTCGGGGCTCCCGGAGGGGAGGGGAGGGGCTGCCCGCAACCGCGAGGCCTGCCGCCTGGCCCTCACCCATGGCCACCTCCTGACACGCGTGCCCCGCTCCGCCCCCCTCCACCCCCCACCGCCAGCCCCGTGGGCCTCCGCTCATCCCCAGGGCTTCCCACCACGGCGGTGGGCCCCCCTCTCCCTCTGCTTCAGTGCCGCCCCCGGGGGCCAGGCGGCCCTCCTGCCCCCTGGGGCCGCCCGCCAGGAACGCCGCGCTGAAGGCCGCCATCCCCACACCACCGCCACCTGTGCGCGTGGCAGCGCGTGTGGGCAGAAAGGACCCCAGGGCTCTGACTGCCGCCAAGCGCCTCCCACGCTCCCTCCTGTCCTGCGGCCGGGAATCTTCCCAGCCGGCTTGGAGAACACTCGGAGGGCCAAGGTAGGTGGGGACCCGCCTCCACCTGCAGAGTTCCGACGAGTGTGTTTGGACACACGTCGGCCCCCTGCGCAGAAGCACGACCCTCCTGAGCACCCTGACCGTGGCCATCCCCCACACAGTCGCCGGGGTCCTTGCCCCGCCGCCTCGCCGCCCTCTTCCTGCGGCCCTGCCTGGAGAAGCGGTCCCCGGGAGGAGCCTGGGGGCTCTCGGGCGCCACAGGCGGGGTGTGGCACACCGCGTGCACGCTGTGCGCCCGCTTCTGTCAGCGCGGGGCGGGCTGTGGTCGGCGAAGGGAGTCTTCCCCATGCGTCGAGCGGGCGGTGGAGCGGGGAAAGGACCCAGAGGTGCTCGTGCAGCGCGCGGCCCCCAGCCCCGCTGAGCCCGGCGGAACGTCGTCCTCGGGGCCCGACTCGGGGCCGGCGGCCGAGGCCCGGCTGCGCGCCGCCCCCTGGGCCTGCCGTGCGCTCCTGCCCCGGCGCGGGGCGCGGGGGCGGCGCGGCTGGCCCCGCGGGCCTGGGGACCCGCCGCCGCAGCGACCAGAAAGTCCCGGTCAGCCTGCCCCGAGCTCCGCGGGCCTGGGAGCCCGGCGCCGCCGCCGCCGCCGCCGCAGCCGCCGCCGCGGCCGCCGCCGCCGGCGGCTCGGCAGCGTGGCGCGGGAGCAGCCGCCAGGCCGTCCCGATGCGCGCGCCAGGAGCCCCGCAGGCTGGGGAGCCGCCGCCGCCGCCGCCGCCGCCAGGTAGTGGCCGTTGCACTGCGGGAGGCCGCGGGCCCACCAGAGCATGGGCAGGTGAGGGCCCCGGGCGGCCGCCTCCCTCCGTGCACCCGTCGGGGTCTCCACCGCCCGGGCCCCGCCCCCGGGAGCAGGGACCTGCGCCTTCTCCTGTCCTGCCGGCGACCCTGGCGCCCGTGCTGGCTGCCTGGGGCCACCACTCCCATCCCTGGGGCGCGTGCCTTTGCACAGGCGCTGACGGCGGCGCTGGGGTGGGGGGCGCGGGGCGGGGCGCGGCGGGCTGGCGGGTGCTGGGACCGGATTCTCAGCCTTGGGCTCCAGCGGGGCGGGGTGGGGGGGGCGATTAAGGAGTGACGCGGGGTGGTCGTGGGGGCAGGGCGCGCCGCGCAGACCCTTGAGGTCCAAGTGCAGACAGCGGAAATCTGTAAAGGGGCTTCCAGCCGGTGGGATCCCCTCGGTGCGTGCGTTTCCCTTGGGCCTTCAGGGAAGCGGGAGGCGGTGCTGCCTCCAGCCCAGGGCGAGGAGGAAGGAGCGGTGCCAGTTGTTGACCGCGTGAAATTTGGAATCGGGAGCAGGATGCAGGCGCCGGGCGCCAGTGAAAGGAAAAAGGGTTCTCCGGATCCTCTTCCTCCCTTTGGCTTTGGCAGCAGCTGCTTCTCCGTGTTGCTTTGGTCCTGCTGCCGTGCTCTTCCGGCGGGCGCTGAGTGTGAAATGCCCCAGGAAGCGGGGCGGGGAAGAGGTTGAGGATGGAAGAAGGCGAGCCGGCATGGGTGGGGGGAGCAGGCGCTGCAGGAAAGGTGATCCACCTTTCCTTGCTCTCCGCTTGCTGCCTTTCCCTGAGCCTTGGACTTCCACCCCTTCCGCCTCCGCCCGTCCTCCCGTCCTCCCGTCCAACCTCTCTCTCCTCTGAGTCCTGCCAAGAAGAGGCAGGTCGAACACTTGCGGTGTGCACTGGATCGAAGGGATTACCCTGCTAGGATTAGGCTCGCTCGATGAGCTTGAAGTCCTTTGAGTCAGAACCTGTTTGGGGTCTGCAGAGAGTCGCACGTGGCGGGAGGGTGGCCCGCGTGTGGGTGAGGAGCAGGGAGGAAGGCTGCAGGGGCGAGGCCTTGGAGATTCTGCTCCAGTTTGGCCTGCAGGCAGTGGAGAACCCTGGATTCCTTTCAAGCAGGGAAGCGATGGGACCACACACAAACTCAGGTCCGGGTACCCGATTTCGCAGCCAAGCCAATCAGTGAGAAGTCAGGGTTGCAGCAAGGAAAGAGGTTTATGATCAAGAGGCGGCCAGACAAGGAGGTGGGCGTAAAACTCAAACCCGCCTCCTCAAAGGGAAAACAAAACGTTGGGGCGTTTTTATCTGGGGTTGGGGTAGGGGTGGGACCAGGAGAGCGCTGGGGGTGAAGCTTGAAGAGTCCTCTGCTCAGGTGCGACTGTCACTCGTATTTCTTCGTGGGTCACAAGTGCGAAGTCAGTGGGGTTCGACGCGTTGCACGCCGAGGATCTCTGTCCGTGACGCGGAAAGTGGGCGATCCGTCATTTCGGCTGGTCCAAGCCTCTGCACGATGTCCGCTCGGGCGGGGTCCGGGGGGGCTGCCATCAAGCTGCTCTCTGATCTGCCGTCTTCCTGTTGTTCTGCAAAACAACCTCAGAAACTTTGGTTACTTTCTCGCCCACGTCCACCCCTGTGGGGGCCGGGCACCGTGGTGTCAGTAACGGCAGGGTTTTCCTCTTGGGTCACCCTCCCAACAGTGTGGAGGATGGGTTCAAGCGGGGAGGGGGGGGTGCGGTGTGCCAGGAGGCCAGCCGGCAAGATCAGTAAGGAGTCTACTGGGCTGGTTGCGTGCAAGAGACAGGAAGGCATGCGGCAGAGCAGCGGGGACGGCAAAGACGGGAAGGCGCTCGGCTCCCTTTGGGAGTCGGTAGGCTGCCAAGTGGGTGAGACAGAGAGCTCAAGCGTGGCCCTGAGGCCTCTCGCTCTCGGGGGGGGGGGGGGGGCGGGGATGAGATGGGCAGAGGTTTTCTGAGGTGATGAAAGGAAGGTAAGAGGAGGGGGAGGGTTCTTTTGGAGGATACCGGGCTCCCTTTTGGACGTGTCGGTTTTGAGAAGCCTTTGGACATCCCGAGAGGTGCGTCCAGCAGACAGTTAGAGAAAGCAGCGTGGAGTCAGGGGCAGGGTGACGTCAGTCGTACGCACTCAGAAGCCCTGGGCATCCGGGGGGCGAGTCGAATCGTAGGAGAGCGCATGAGCTTGCTCTGAGACCCGAGGGGTTCCTGTTCCCTGAAGACCATGCCTTGCCTTCGAGAACAGAACCCTTGGAGAAGTGGTCGGGAGGAGAAGCCGCAGAGGAAAGGGAGACAGAGGGGTCTGAGGTTAGGAAGGGCACCTGGGGAGGGGGCCATCCCCCAGAGAAAGAGGGTGGAGAGAACTTGCAGAGACTGAAGGCGTGGGCAGCATTCCTCAGACACCACAGAGAGTTTAGGAAGACGAAGGAACCGAAGGGCGTGCCCTGGCCTCTTGCTAGGACGGGACGGCGACGAGATTTGGGGAGTCTTTCGAGGAGCCGGTGAGAGACGAGGCGATGACTGGATGGCTGACGAGGAGTCGAGGTCTTTTGGCAGCAGCTTAGCCGTGAAAGGTAGAGAGAGAAGGCGGTGGTGGAGGAGCGGAAAGGAGAGGTGTGGATGCTGGGAGAGACTTGGGTGTGCTCAGCGGCTTAAGGAAAGAAAGAGACGGGCCGAAGAGAAAGCAGCTGGCAAACTGAGGGAACGAGATCTTTGGGGGAGGCTGAGCAGACGGTTCCCAGGGCACCCCACGTGGAGCCAGGACCCTGGAACTGCCAAGCTGAATCCCTCTTCCTGGAAAACCAAAGGGAAAGGGGAGGGGTGGGTGGAGAGAAATAGAGGGACGTTCAAACGGGGGTGGGGGGTGGTGCGGGGAAACGGAGAGTTCTTGACTAGCTGGCCTCTGATCTCTTCGGGTACCGAACGGGTATGAGGACGATCCCGCTTGAGGCAGGCGATGGAGATGATTTGGAGGGGCTGTTGAGGAAACGGGGCGGGGTGGGGGTGGGGGGTTGACCACGGCCCTCTGATGGGCTTGGGGGCGGAAGCGGCTTCCATGCCCATCGCGAGGCGCCGGTTCAGTCAGTCGGTGTCCATCCGGACCACAGACCACAGACCCCTGCTTTGGAAAACAACAAGAAGCAGTTCGTAAACCCTTGCAAAGATCTCTGAGGTCTGGTGACTGGCTTTGCAACCCAAAGCGAGTCAGGGAATAAGATCCTCCCGTGCTTAGGAGTTTTCCTCTCTGTCCCAGAGGCCGCAGAGCACCCGAGGGCGGTTTCCCAGGCAGTGGAAAGAGGAGGAGGACCGAGCCGGGGGAAAGCAAGCTTTCCTCGTGAAGTTTGGATGCCCGCTGCACGTTGGTGCCCTTCCCCTTTCTTCCTACTGTCCCGGGAGGGGGCGCCCTCGCGCGCTTTCTGATGCTGCAGCACTAAGGCAAGTGAGGTTCCCGCTCCCCGAGGGAAAGCTCAATAAACGCCCCCCTCCCCCCGCCCCCACCCTTCCCACCCCCCCACTCTTCCCACACCCCCACCCCCCACCCGCCCGCAACGCCCCCACCTCCCAGACCCAACCCCCACCCCCCCACCCCACGCCCCCCAGCTCCTCCCAGACGGTGACAGCGTGACAAACAGAATCGGAAGCGTCCTTGGCCCACAGCCTGCGATCCCACCCGTGCCGCGCCTGCTCTCCAGAGAAGTGACGTCCGTCCGCTTTAAGGTGGGTGGCTACCTGCAGCGACACCCTTTTGAAAGCGCGAACCATAGCTATTTCTTTGAAAGCTCCAGTGAAGCCGCAGAGAAACCTGTGAGCTTTAGCACAAGGCCACTTTGTGCTAAGGAACCCGCAGCGAGGGACCGGCTTTCCTGAAAGCGCCGTCGTCTCCTCTGCGGCTTGGGGAGCCTCTAGGGCTTGGACAGGCCTTGGAGCAGCCCGGCAGCACTCTTGGCGGGTGGCAGCAGCCAAGGTGTGCCGGTGGGCACGACGTCGGTCACGGCGTCTAAGAGAAGGTGCCCAGACCCGCCGGTTCCGGGGCCGGGTGGGTCGATGAGAGACACGGCTGGGGAGCAGGGATTCCCGTCCGATCTTCTGGGGGTGGCTGCGAGGGCGGTTCTCAGAAGAGCTGGCACGTTCTTAGGCAGTGTCTTCCTGGCGGGTGCTCCGGGACGCTTCCTGGGCTGAGCGGGGAGCTGTCGTGGTGGAGAAGCTCCCTGAGACTCAGCTTCTAGAAAGTTCACGAAAAGCTCCGAGAAGGAACTCTTGAGCTCGGGTTGCTGGTTGGGTCTCCGAGGAGGAGGCGTGTCGGGGGCACTGCGGGATCCGAGCCGCCCGGTCACCCATCCGGTAAGGCCGCCCTGCTCTTCCTGCAGCAACTGCTCCATGGCCTCCCTTTCCACACCCAGGGTGCTTCCCATCCGTCGGAACGCTTCCCGGCGTTCGTGTCTGGCGCTTTGCAAGGCGTCCGTGAAGAGCTTTCTCAGGAGGGCCTTGTCTGCTTTTCCTTCCAGGGTGCTCACTAAGTCGGTCCACTTCTTTTGGACGTCCTCCAGCACTTCCCGTCGGGCCTCGTCTTGTCGCTGCAGTCCTCCGATCTGCTCCTCCTGCAGGCGCGAGGCGGCTTGCGCTCTCTCCAGCCGTCCCTGCAGCGACCTCAGCTTCCCTTCCAGGCCGTCTGCCTTTTGCATCCATTCGGCCAGGACCACCTTCAGGTTGGCCAGGGCTCCGGCCTGCTGCTTCTCTGCTTCCCGGGAGGCGGACAGCTGGAGGGCAGTCTCCTCTTTCTGCTGGGTGACCGCAGTCAGTTGTTCCTGCAGGGACCCGACCCGGGCAGCGGCCCGCTGGCTCGCCTTCTGCATGGCGTGGGAAGATGACAGGAGCCTCTCCTCTAGCGCCGTGACTTTCCTCCTGAGTTGAGCCGCTCTGTCTTCTGCCAGCCGCGCTGCCCGGAGATGCCAGTCTTCGCATTCTGAAGCCTGCGTCCGAGACCTCCCCAGCTCCTGGCCTAAGCGCGCTCCCTTGTCGCGCAAAAGGCGAACCTCCTCCCGCAGGGCGCACTTTTCCACTCGTTCCTGTCTCAGCGCCAGCGCCGCCTCATCTCTCTCGTGCTGAAAGACAATGCTCTTTTCCTGCATGGAGGTCACTGCATTGAGAAGCTGGCTCAATTCCCCAGCCCGGCCCTCTTCTTTTTCTCTCAGGAGGCACTCAAAAGCCAGAGCCTTCTTCTTCACGGAGACGCATTCGAATTCCTTCTCCCTCAGCATCGTAGAGAGGCGCCTGTTCGTCTCTTGTAAGGCTTGGTTTTCGGTGTCCTTCTCCCTGGACCTTTCCAGCAGTTTTGCATTCTCCCGTTTGACTTGGCACGCATCCGCTTCCAGATGGACTATCCTCTCCTTCAGGTTTGTCACCGCCTGCCTCAACAGTTCGTTTTCGCTCGCTTGGGTCGTGAGGGTTTCCCTCAGAGAAAGGAATTCCTCCCTCTGCGCCTCGATTAAGAGCTCTCTGTCCTCCAGCGTGTTCTGTAAAGCCTCCTGTTTCTCCTTGAGCCGCTGAATTTCGGAATCCGTCTGTGCGTGCCGTTCTCTCTCCCGTTCCGAGGTGGCGGCCATCGCCTCGGACAGTCTCTGAGTCTCCTCCTGGAGGCTTCTGATGGCTGCGTCTTTTTCCTCCGTGGCTCGCCTTAAGGCTTCCACCTCTGCTGGCGGCCCTTTCGAAGACTCGCCCGGCGCCTCGGACTTAATTGCCTCCTGAGAGCCGGCCGCCTCGCAAGTCCGCGACGATGCGGCGGGCGGCTGTGGTGACGTGAGGGCGGGTGGACCCAAGAGAACCTCCTTGGCATTGCAGAGCTGCTCTAGGCCGAGCTGCATCTGTGCCAGTCTCTTCCCCAAGAGCCGGAGTTGGGTCGCATCCCCTCGAGGACGCGGGAACGGGGCGGCAGAGTGCATCTGTCGCCGACACTTCTCCTCGCTGTCCACTGAGGCCCGTGCCTCGAGTGGTGGGAGTTCTTTCTGAAGTTGGGATGACTCCCGCTGCAGATGGTGCACCTCGGTGAGCACCAGCCGCTGCCACTCCTCCAGCACGTTGACCCGCTGCTTCAACGTGCCCCGTTCCCGGAGAAGCTCCTCCAACTGATTCGCGTCCACGCCCCGAACCTCATGGCCAGCGTCGGACGTTTGCCAGATGGTCAGTAAAGTCTGACATTTCTGGCTCAAGGCACCGATTTCAATGTCTTTGGCTCGGACGAGGCGTGATAAGTGCCGGATCGCTTCTCGAAACATGTCCTCACCGCCGCTGTCAGATCGAGGGCGCCGTGTCTGACTTTCGCCTCGCAGCTTCGCGAGCTCTGCTTCTTTGGCCACCAGCAGGTCCATCATTGTGTGATACGCCCTTTTCAGGTGGCTGTTTTCCCTCAGCTTCTCGTCGAAAACGGCCAACACTCGTTCCCTTTCCAAAGCAGAGGCTTGCAGTTGCTGCTGGAGGCCCCCCGCATCCTGGACCGAGGCAGCCGAAGCTAGGCGAGCGGGAAGGCCCTGGCTCTGCCAGTCTTGCGGCTGGATCGTCTGAGTTCGTGGCCCGGTCTCATCGTCGTCCGGCTCATCAAGCCGCTCGGTCAGAGGGATCGTCTTTTCGGCCCCAAGTTTCAGCGCCTTCCTCTGCTTTTGCTCTTCAGTGGTCCTTGGAGGATGCTGGGTTTCCTCCTCCAGGTGACCTTCGATCCCTTTCAGTTGAGACCCCTCAGATTCTAGTTGTGTCCCGGCGTCGAGGGTGTTCGGGTCAACCACTGGAGCGGCTCGAGCCCGTTGTCTCTGTGGCTCCAGTGCTTCCCTCAGGTGACTGCCTTCTTCTTGCAGGGAGGCGAGCCTCGTGTCTCCTTCCTCGAGGCTTTCCCGCAGAGTTGCGGTGTCTCTCCGAGCTGGAGTTGCCGGTCTCTCCTTCTCGGGTGGTCCGGTCGCCCGAATGGCTTCCGTCTCCGTTCTCCCCGAGTCGGGTAAGTCTGGCAGCTTTTGCGTCCCCTTCCTCAGCACACCTCTGGTGAAGTCAGAGAGGTGTGCGGGGAGGGAAGCCACGCTGCCGCCCACTCGCCCCAGGGAATGGCCTAAGCCGGAGCCGAGGCCGGGGCGGCCAAACCAGGAGGCCATCGCTGCGGGTCACAGCACTGACCTGGTGCGCTCCGCGAAGAGCGTCCAGCCCAGCCGGACAGCCCCGCCAAGTGTCAGGGCCCCGGCGGCTGCGCGAGGCTAAGGGTCAAATCACAGCCAGGCGCTGCTAGGCAACGGCGGGCTGGCGGCCTGGGGGCGGGGCCTGGGCGGGGCCTGGGCGGGGCCTGGGCGGGGCGCGGGCTCCAACCGTTGGGCTCGGGGCTCCCGGAGGGGAGGGGAGGGGCTGCCCGCAACCGCGAGGCCTGCCGCCTGGCCCTCACCCATGGCCACCTCCTGACACGCGTGCCCCGCTCCGCCCCCCTCCACCCCCCACCGCCAGCCCCGTGGGCCTCCGCTCATCCCCAGGGCTTCCCACCACGGCGGTGGGCCCCCCTCTCCCTCTGCTTCAGTGCCGCCCCCGGGGGCCAGGCGGCCCTCCTGCCCCCTGGGGCCGCCCGCCAGGAACGCCGCGCTGAAGGCCGCCATCCCCACACCACCGCCACCTGTGCGCGTGGCAGCGCGTGTGGGCAGAAAGGACCCCAGGGCTCTGACTGCCGCCAAGCGCCTCCCACGCTCCCTCCTGTCCTGCGGCCGGGAATCTTCCCAGCCGGCTTGGAGAACACTCGGAGGGCCAAGGTAGGTGGGGACCCGCCTCCACCTGCAGAGTTCCGACGAGTGTGTTTGGACACACGTCGGCCCCCTGCGCAGAAGCACGACCCTCCTGAGCACCCTGACCGTGGCCATCCCCCACACAGTCGCCGGGGTCCTTGCCCCGCCGCCTCGCCGCCCTCTTCCTGCGGCCCTGCCTGGAGAAGCGGTCCCCGGGAGGAGCCTGGGGGCTCTCGGGCGCCACAGGCGGGGTGTGGCACACCGCGTGCACGCTGTGCGCCCGCTTCTGTCAGCGCGGGGCGGGCTGTGGTCGGCGAAGGGAGTCTTCCCCATGCGTCGAGCGGGCGGTGGAGCGGGGAAAGGACCCAGAGGTGCTCGTGCAGCGCGCGGCCCCCAGCCCCGCTGAGCCCGGCGGAACGTCGTCCTCGGGGCCCGACTCGGGGCCGGCGGCCGAGGCCCGGCTGCGCGCCGCCCCCTGGGCCTGCCGTGCGCTCCTGCCCCGGCGCGGGGCGCGGGGGCGGCGCGGCTGGCCCCGCGGGCCTGGGGACCCGCCGCCGCAGCGACCAGAAAGTCCCGGTCAGCCTGCCCCGAGCTCCGCGGGCCTGGGAGCCCGGCGCCGCCGCCGCCGCCGCCGCAGCCGCCGCCGCGGCCGCCGCCGCCGGCGGCTCGGCAGCGTGGCGCGGGAGCAGCCGCCAGGCCGTCCCGATGCGCGCGCCAGGAGCCCCGCAGGCTGGGGAGCCGCCGCCGCCGCCGCCGCCGCCAGGTAGTGGCCGTTGCACTGCGGGAGGCCGCGGGCCCACCAGAGCATGGGCAGGTGAGGGCCCCGGGCGGCCGCCTCCCTCCGTGCACCCGTCGGGGTCTCCACCGCCCGGGCCCCGCCCCCGGGAGCAGGGACCTGCGCCTTCTCCTGTCCTGCCGGCGACCCTGGCGCCCGTGCTGGCTGCCTGGGGCCACCACTCCCATCCCTGGGGCGCGTGCCTTTGCACAGGCGCTGACGGCGGCGCTGGGGTGGGGGGCGCGGGGCGGGGCGCGGCGGGCTGGCGGGTGCTGGGACCGGATTCTCAGCCTTGGGCTCCAGCGGGGCGGGGTGGGGGGGGCGATTAAGGAGTGACGCGGGGTGGTCGTGGGGGCAGGGCGCGCCGCGCAGACCCTTGAGGTCCAAGTGCAGACAGCGGAAATCTGTAAAGGGGCTTCCAGCCGGTGGGATCCCCTCGGTGCGTGCGTTTCCCTTGGGCCTTCAGGGAAGCGGGAGGCGGTGCTGCCTCCAGCCCAGGGCGAGGAGGAAGGAGCGGTGCCAGTTGTTGACCGCGTGAAATTTGGAATCGGGAGCAGGATGCAGGCGCCGGGCGCCAGTGAAAGGAAAAAGGGTTCTCCGGATCCTCTTCCTCCCTTTGGCTTTGGCAGCAGCTGCTTCTCCGTGTTGCTTTGGTCCTGCTGCCGTGCTCTTCCGGCGGGCGCTGAGTGTGAAATGCCCCAGGAAGCGGGGCGGGGAAGAGGTTGAGGATGGAAGAAGGCGAGCCGGCATGGGTGGGGGGAGCAGGCGCTGCAGGAAAGGTGATCCACCTTTCCTTGCTCTCCGCTTGCTGCCTTTCCCTGAGCCTTGGACTTCCACCCCTTCCGCCTCCGCCCGTCCTCCCGTCCTCCCGTCCAACCTCTCTCTCCTCTGAGTCCTGCCAAGAAGAGGCAGGTCGAACACTTGCGGTGTGCACTGGATCGAAGGGATTACCCTGCTAGGATTAGGCTCGCTCGATGAGCTTGAAGTCCTTTGAGTCAGAACCTGTTTGGGGTCTGCAGAGAGTCGCACGTGGCGGGAGGGTGGCCCGCGTGTGGGTGAGGAGCAGGGAGGAAGGCTGCAGGGGCGAGGCCTTGGAGATTCTGCTCCAGTTTGGCCTGCAGGCAGTGGAGAACCCTGGATTCCTTTCAAGCAGGGAAGCGATGGGACCACACACAAACTCAGGTCCGGGTACCCGATTTCGCAGCCAAGCCAATCAGTGAGAAGTCAGGGTTGCAGCAAGGAAAGAGGTTTATGATCAAGAGGCGGCCAGACAAGGAGGTGGGCGTAAAACTCAAACCCGCCTCCTCAAAGGGAAAACAAAACGTTGGGGCGTTTTTATCTGGGGTTGGGGTAGGGGTGGGACCAGGAGAGCGCTGGGGGTGAAGCTTGAAGAGTCCTCTGCTCAGGTGCGACTGTCACTCGTATTTCTTCGTGGGTCACAAGTGCGAAGTCAGTGGGGTTCGACGCGTTGCACGCCGAGGATCTCTGTCCGTGACGCGGAAAGTGGGCGATCCGTCATTTCGGCTGGTCCAAGCCTCTGCACGATGTCCGCTCGGGCGGGGTCCGGGGGGGCTGCCATCAAGCTGCTCTCTGATCTGCCGTCTTCCTGTTGTTCTGCAAAACAACCTCAGAAACTTTGGTTACTTTCTCGCCCACGTCCACCCCTGTGGGGGCCGGGCACCGTGGTGTCAGTAACGGCAGGGTTTTCCTCTTGGGTCACCCTCCCAACAGTGTGGAGGATGGGTTCAAGCGGGGAGGGGGGGGTGCGGTGTGCCAGGAGGCCAGCCGGCAAGATCAGTAAGGAGTCTACTGGGCTGGTTGCGTGCAAGAGACAGGAAGGCATGCGGCAGAGCAGCGGGGACGGCAAAGACGGGAAGGCGCTCGGCTCCCTTTGGGAGTCGGTAGGCTGCCAAGTGGGTGAGACAGAGAGCTCAAGCGTGGCCCTGAGGCCTCTCGCTCTCGGGGGGGGGGGGGGGGGGGGGATGAGATGGGCAGAGGTTTTCTGAGGTGATGAAAGGAAGGTAAGAGGAGGGGGAGGGTTCTTTTGGAGGATACCGGGCTCCCTTTTGGACGTGTCGGTTTTGAGAAGCCTTTGGACATCCCGAGAGGTGCGTCCAGCAGACAGTTAGAGAAAGCAGCGTGGAGTCAGGGGCAGGGTGACGTCAGTCGTACGCACTCAGAAGCCCTGGGCATCCGGGGGGCGAGTCGAATCGTAGGAGAGCGCATGAGCTTGCTCTGAGACCCGAGGGGTTCCTGTTCCCTGAAGACCATGCCTTGCCTTCGAGAACAGAACCCTTGGAGAAGTGGTCGGGAGGAGAAGCCGCAGAGGAAAGGGAGACAGAGGGGTCTGAGGTTAGGAAGGGCACCTGGGGAGGGGGCCATCCCCCAGAGAAAGAGGGTGGAGAGAACTTGCAGAGACTGAAGGCGTGGGCAGCATTCCTCAGACACCACAGAGAGTTTAGGAAGACGAAGGAACCGAAGGGCGTGCCCTGGCCTCTTGCTAGGACGGGACGGCGACGAGATTTGGGAGTCTTTCGAGGAGCCGGTGAGAGACGAGGCGATGACTGGATGGCTGACGAGGAGTCGAGGTCTTTTGGCAGCAGCTTAGCCGTGAAAGGTAGAGAGAGAAGGCGGTGGT